>NW_012102809.1:6030915-6072709 GCF_000951045.1 Mandrillus leucophaeus
GCCTCCCGGGTTCACGCCATTCTCCTGCCTCAGCCTCCAGAGCAGCTGGGACTACAGGCGCCCGCCACCACGCCCGGCTAATTTTTTTGTATTTTTAGTAGAGACGGGGTTTCACCATTCACAGGGTGATCTCGATCTCCTGACCTTGTGATCCACCCACCTTGGCCTCTCAAAGTGCTGGGATTACAGGCGTGAGCACCTTAGTACTTTCCCAGTCCTTTTCTTCTTAATGAAGTATATTGTTTGAGTGTTTGTTTCTGTGAGGGGTTGAGTGGTATATTCTTTTGGTCTTTGTATATCTGAAAATGTCTTCATGTTACTCCCATTCTTGAATGGCAGTTTAACAGGGCATAACATTCTGGAAAGGAACTCATTCTCCCTTAGGACTTTGAAGATGCTACTTCTGCCTTCTGGAAAAGTCTAATATTAATCAAATTGTTGTTTGTTTGTAGATAATAATGACTTTTATTTTGGGTGATGTTTAAGAATTTCTGTTTAAATTTGGCATTCTCCAATTTTAATATGGCACATTTTGGTTTGGATTTGTTTTTGTTTATCCCACTTAGTATTTGGAGGGTGTTTTTGTTCTGAGATTCATATAGTTATTCAACTCCAGAAAAGTCTTAGTTATTACTCTCCTTGAACGGTGGCTCTCCTAGATTCTCTCTGTTATCTTCTCTGGGTTTCCTATTGTATATCGGAGCTTCTTAGTTATCAGTTATCTTAACTATTTTTTGGCATTTCTTATTTCTTTGTCTTGTATTGGTGAATTTGTCAGTACTTTCTACCAATTTAATAATTTCCTCTCTAATTTTTTAACTTAATACTGTTTACTGTTTTATTTCTAAAATGAGCTCCTTTTCTTCTCCATTTTCTTGTTTGATTTCGTTTCCAAATTTCTTGCTTTTAAAAATGGTTACTTTGTTTAGTAATTTGAATATCCTCAGTATGCTTATTTTAAAGCCTTTAGCTATTCTGTATTTTTTTAATCTAAAATGAGTTCATATTCTTGTTGTTGATTTAATTGGTTGTGTTTCTTCATATAATTTTTCTGTGTTTCAAAGTCTGACTTTGCAAGCTCATTTTGAATACATGCTCATTTTCTCCCATTTTTTATTATCACCACTTGTCCATCTTGTCTACCAACTTTTTATGGCATCCTCTTATCCCTAGGGTGCCCAGTTAAGAACTGGTCTTTTAATGGCATTATAGAGTGCTTGCCTTCTGATTATATTGTCACCAGGTTAGTGGGGATTTTGGCTCAATACCTGATCAAGAGTAGTGAGTATCTCTCTTTCCTGTGGCTTCCTATAAAGCAGTAGGTGATTCAAAGCATGAACTCATAGCAGCATCATGACAGGATGTTGAAATGAGGCCCCAAGGAAATAATTTCCTTAACATTTAGGTTTTTGGATGAGTGTTCATCAGAAAGCAAGTTATATGGCATGTGTCTGTGTTTGTTATGTCAGCCTTTTCCCTGCCCTGACATTTATTGGCACAGCCTATTCCCACAGATGTATATTTTATGTAAGTCAGTCAAATGGATATTCTTAAAATGATAACGTTGACTCCACTGTAATTTATATATATATATACACACACACGCACACACAATGTTTTTCATTGCATTAAATCTTTGTAATATAAAATTAACTATTTAACCATTTTTTTCTTTTCTTTTCTTTTCTTTTTTTTTAAGATGGAGTTTCGCTTGCCGCCCAACCTAGAGTGCAATGGCGCATCTAGGCTCACTGCAACCTCCGTCTCCCAGGTTCAAGCGATTCTCCTGCCTAAGCCTCCTGAGTCGCTGGGATTACAGGCACCTGCCACCACGCCCGGCTAATTTTTGTTTTTTGTTTTTCTTTTTTGTTTTTGTGGTTTTAAGGAGCAGAAAGTTTAATAGGCAAGAAGGAAGGGAGAATAAAGAAGGAAGAAGCTGCCCCGTACAGAGACAGAGGGAGGGGGGCTCCAAAGTCAAAAGAAGAGGTCCCCACCTGCCAGGTATATATGCAGAGGCTGGAGGAGGCAGTATTTGATTTGCATGGGGCTCAGGGGATTGGTTTGACTAGGCATGTCATTCATGTAGCCCATGAAAATGTTGGCCCTCCCACCCTAGCCTTTCAATATGCAAATGCACGGCACCATGATGTTATACACACCTGGGAATATGTGGGGGCGGCCGTGTTGCCAGGATCATGTGGGGAAAGGACAAGAAGACTGAGGGAATCTCCATGTTTGGGTAGACCCAGGTTCTAATGGACAGTATTTGCATATCAAAAGTTACTGGCCTGGCTCTAAGAGCCAGGGCTTTACAAGAAACTTTTCCAGAGATGCTTTAAAAAATGAAAACTTCCCAAGGACCCCTTTTCCTACATCATTCCCCCCTGTGGAGATGCCACTAACTGCTAACTGCTGTTGGGGGCTTTGGGTGAGGACTCTTTCTGGCTACTTCTTGCTGAAAAGGGGTTTCGAATGGGAAAAAGTAGCTAGGGCTCTGCCTAAGATCGATCTAAGGGTCCTTGGAAGAATGGCGTGTCCAAGTGTGGTTCAGCTTACAGCACCATTTGGACTTCGATTGCTTCTTGGCGAGAAGAAACAATTCAAGTTATAGTATTAAGTATACAGGGTCCAAATATCAATACAAGATATATAAGCAAGAAAGTGCTTAATAAAGGGGTTAACCAATTCCGTAAAGAAGACTGGAGTTTATTAAAGAAGGATCGCAGCCCCTCAGGGCTGAAGCCGGCATTTTCCCTGAGCCTGTCAATAATTTTGATTTGATGTTTAAGTACCTGTAGATTTTCTTCTACTTTACTAGAGGTGTTAATCCAAAAGCAGCATGTTTCATTTAAAACTGCATTACTAAACCCAATAAAAAGTCCTAGCAGACTCAGTGATAGTAAAACTTTAATGCTTCCTTTTTGTCAACTATTATCCCTGTTATAAGGATAATAATTAAGCAAAATACTATAGCAATGGAAACTCTCTGTCCAATATTTCACCTAGAAGGTGCTACCATGTATAACCCTATCGCAAATAGTAGAGTGAGGACAGCAATTCCCACAAATGTGGTGTGGGTAGGTAATTTCCATCTAAAATTTTACTTGCCTAAGATATAGAATTCCCCATTGGGGGTCTATGAAGTTCCTTGGTTTTATTTTCCCAAAGAAAGAAACCTCTGGGTTATGAGCACCTTACTCATTTTCATTACCTGGCAGAATTTGCAAGATAATTGCCCAGAACCAGCATATTGATTCACGTTTTTATGTTACGCATCCCTTTTTTTTTTCCAAGTTGCAGATAACCACTTGATTCACAGGAATAAGTGGGGTTAGTCTAAAATGTAGACAAAAAGCTTAAAAACAATTAATGAGACTAGGATTTAATGACAAATGTATGATAAGCTTTGGAGCAAAATTTTTCTCTCCAGTCCTTATTTTTGGTAAAAACTAATTATGAATAAACTTTAGTCTTATACTTGGCCTGATTATTTGCATAAAGTGCAGCAAGAATGGTTATTTTTACGTAGACCTTTTGGATTGACTTTGATGAAACTGTTCCACAAGGAATTTCAGATAAGACTTTTAAAGCCAAGCCCAGCCATGGGTTTGTATCCTCTAATACCTGTGTGTTGGGGGATCCTCCCCTCTTGAGGTCCCAAGATAAACTTGGAGCTTCCAGACCTATTAGAAGGTGACATTCTTTACTGACTACAGGTTAGGAACCCTATGCGGGGACTGTGCAGACAAGATACGAGGCCAGTTCTTCCCAAGGGGCTTTTTTTTTATTGGTTGCATGTCAAGCTTGATTCCTTAAAGGGAAACATACCCTTTCAGTCAAAGCCTTAGTAAAATAACCAGTTTTTCCAGTTGTGTCCTGTTGATGAAGAAAAATGGATTCTTACTGCACTGATGCAAACAACTATATTGCCATAAGTTAAGAGTACTCACGGATAGTTTCCAAATTCTAGAGGAACCAGGCAGAGAAAAATAAACATGCTCCAAATTTTGTTCGCAGGAGTATACCTTACTCAATTATTAAAGGCCATAAATAGTTTAAAATAACTTTCCTCGACTCTGAAAATCAAAACAAGGATCAGCAATATTCCAAGCAAAAGTTAAAAAGGTTACTTTAACTTTCTGAGTGTAGTCCACTTAGTGAACTTTTGTTTTGCTTTGATATTTGTCAACATGTCAGTTCTTTATGAGTCCTATACGTTCTTTATTTCAATGTTACAATCTTTAAAGTTTTTAAAAACCTGCATTTGAGAACACCTGTTAAAGTCCTTAATATAGCTTGATTATAAACTGTCTTTTGAGAAGGAACAAAGCAAGACAACAATTGTTTGCAAATGACAGGTTTCCAGGATAGTTATAGTTAAAAATATGACTGATAAGTTTATCTTCGTGGTTTACAATAACTTTACGATTAATTATGATTGATAGCATATACTTACACATTAGCATGTAGAAATCCCATACAATTTCGGAACATATATTGTATTATTCACCGAAATATAACTTAAAGAAGATTGGACATCATTTCGGCAATCTCATGTGACTAAACATCTAAGATGATCCCGTTTACCTCTTTTCTGAATGTTTCAGGGGCCTTCTGAACTATCCAAAAAGCCAGGCATCACAAAGGACAATTTCCAGATTGCCACAAATTATTTTGCCAAAATGATGACTCAAAAAGCAAAAACCTTTCATTAGCCTTTACTATGACATGAAAAGTTTGTGCAAAGCCAAATTTTACCCTTGCATTAGTTTATTAATGTTAACCCCAATTCATTTACATGAAACCGTATGGATTATTCCATCTAATCCTAACCAATTTGACCATGAGGTGAAATCTTTACAAACCTTTTATAACCCTTTTACTAAAGGGCAGATTAGTATCTTAGGACCTCCTTGCTATGGCTTTTATTTTAATGCTTAATTTATGAGAAGACCATCTAGATGCTATGGGAGAAGATAGTGTAGTGCTTGTACCATGCATTTCATTGCAAGGCAACCCAAAGCCAATCGGTTTATTTCGTAATCAGCCCATCCCTGATGGGAATCTCATCTCCCAGTGTGGGGTGGGGATGTTTCCGTATCTTCCAGGTGGTCAAGAGCATGCTTCTCTGATTTATAACTACTATCAGCCATCCCTTACAGTGTATTTTCTACCTAGTTATTACACACCAAAGCTCTCTCATAATACGAAGTCAATTTCTGATACCCCCAAAACCCAAAACTGTTCAGATAACACAAGCAAAACAGAACAGAGCCTTTGATTTTGAGAGGGATTTAGCTCCTTTTAATTCCCGGGGTTTCATGAGGAAAACAGAGGTTTTCCCCCAAAACAGGCTTTGTGACGCCGCCTCTGTTTTTCCCCAGAAGTCTCATACTAGCAGAAGTTATTTTAGGGCCTTCTATGCACGCATTAAGAGTGGTAAGACAAAAAATGGGGAAAAATAATTCAGTCAACTGAGAAGAAAAGAGCCTTTTTCCAGAAAAAACAAGATTCAAGAAAAACATAAAGGCCTTTTAAATATACCTATAACTTGAATATCTACTTTTAATTAAGCTGAGCGCTCTTTAAGAAAATCCTTTTACATCCCTTGTTACTTGACTCTAGCCACACCAAGCAGTTAAGATTTTCAACTTTTGAATGTTACAAAAGGTACCCTCACAGGTGAAACCAATGAGCCTTAATGAGGTTATGACTTAACCACAAAGTGTACAAGTTTTTCAAGTTTTTTTTTTTTTTTTTTTTTTGAGACAGAATCTCGCTCTGTCGCCCAGGCTGGAGTGCAGTGGCGTGATCTCGGCTCACTGCAAGCTCCGCCTTCCAGGTTCACGCCATGCTCCCACCTCGGCCTCCTGAGTAGCTGAGACTACAGGCGCCCGCCACCATGCCTGGCTAATTTTTTGTATTGTTATAGAGACGGGGTTTCACCCTGTTAGCCAGGATGGTCTTGATCTCCTGACCTCGTGATCCGCCTGCCTCGGCCTCCCAGAGTGCTGGGATTACAGGCGTGAGCCCCTGCACCCGGCCTGTACAAGGTATTTTTAAAGGAGTGATAAGCAGCTTTGAAACTGTCATTGCAAAGCTGTCACTGAGACAGTGAAAGAGATTTCACCCAAACAACTTCATTTTGTTTCCAGCCCCAGAGCTGTCCTTGCCCATGTCTGGGCGTAGGCTGAACGAACTTTGGGAGGAGCTGGGTTTACAATCTGTAGTCTAAAACAGTCTATATGTTTACAGTCTGTAGTCTATAGTGGCTACACCATGTTATATTCCTGCCAACAGTGCACAAGTGTTCCAGTTTCTCCACATCCTCGCCAACTTGTTATTTTTGTTTATTTTAATAATGGCCATCCTAATGGTGTGCGGTGGTATCTCATTGGGATTTTGATTTGCATTTCTCTAATGACTAGTGATGTTGAGCATCTTTTCTTGTAATTGTTGGCCATTTGAATATCATCTTTGGAGAAATGTCCTTTCAAGTACTTTGCCCATTTTTAAATTGAGTTCTTGGTTTCTTGTTATTTTTATATATTTTAAAAAGCAAATCGTTTGCAAATGTGGCCATTGTATTACTGTAAACAAATTGCTGTCAATACAGATTACATCGTTAAGCATCATGGTTGAAAATATATAACACATTTAGACCATTACTGGCCACAAGGAATTGGTATTATTTGATGTGATTTTTGAGGTTCATTTTTTGTCTTGCGGTTACCCTTCTAGATACATATCTATTTGTTGAGTATAGCCTGGTGTCATCACCCTAGGTCCTACATGTTAAGGTTCCTAAAGTTCAGACAATAGATGGAGGATAGAGAGTTGATTCTAAGAGTCTTTTAAAATTCTGCCCTTGTTTATGCATGTATATGACATACAGTCAGATCCATCCCCAACATCATCTTTGAGTGTATGATGAGAAAGAAGAGATCTGAAATTTAGAGGCCTTGGAATTATTTAACTGGTCGCTAGCTATTTTTCCCTGGGTCACTCACCTAACCGTTCTGTCACTACGTTTTCTCACTGGTAAAATAAGTTCAGATACTCTCAAAGGCCACTCCTTATTCTAGGATGCTATGAAAGTGAGTAGGATTTCCTTACCTCCTCTTCTGTGTACCTCAGATTACATTGTTACTCCTGACATTCATCTTGACTTAATCTTGCCAGCTTAAAAAAATTGTTGTGAAAAGAGATGATGACTGTTTCTCTGTTGACTTGTGATTATGCGAACAGTGCAGAGTGCAAGCCTCTCTTTCTGCATCTGTCTGGTCTGCCTCTGTCCTTCCCCCTTTCTGTCTGTGTCTCTTGCTGTCTTTTTCTATGTGGCGTTTTCTTTCACTCTGTCTCTTGTCACTCTTTTAATATGCGGCTCTGATTCACGTTCAACTGTCAATATAGCAAGGGGGAAATGGTCCCAGGCTGCATAAAATCCACAATGGGAGTGATTTATCTGTTCTTTATTGAGACTATTGTTGATGTATGTGACATTCGACAGGGTTTATCCCAAACCACAAGAGTGTTATTAATTATTTATAAAACATTTCTGAGCATCTGCTCTTGTGCCAGGCACCGTGCTTGACCCTGGGGACACAGGGAGTATAGTTTCCTGCCCTCAGATAGCTCCCGCACTAGTGCGGGATGGGCATTAATATGTATAGGTGCTTGACAAAGGTAGCTAGGCCTGAGGAGTCTGCACTGTGTGGCAGGCAATCAGTCCAGTAATGGGAAGGAGACAGAAGTATGAGCAAAGGCCTGGAGGCATGAGACAGCCATAGTCTGTGGTTCAGTGTAGGGTGTTTTAGCATAGTGTGCTGAGTTAGGTTGGGGAATGCGGGCAATGGCAAACTTAGCTCGCAAAGCTTAGACTTTGAATGGTCTCTGTAAGGCAATTAGCAAGACATCCAGTTTCATGATCAGATTTCTATTTTAGACAGATCCTAGTGCTGATAAGATGAGGATAGATGGGGGCTATGAGGCTAGGAGCCCACTCAAGGCCCAGCACAGAAGAAATGATGTGATATTGTGTAGGGCAGTAGCAGAGACTAGAAGGTAGGGGTGGGCTCAGGAAATTTTAGGAGACAACATTGAAAGATCTTGGATCCTGATGTGAGGCAGAGGTACATTGAATGCATGACTGAACACCTAAACTGGGGTCTGGCTGCCTTTGAGACTTGCAGAGGCACTGTTAGTAAGTCTGCTGCATGTCCAGGTACTAACGGGGATTGACCTGGGTAAAGTGGGTGTTTAATCACAGTGGGTAAACATGAGCCAGAAAGAAAATGGTTCCTAGGTTTCTGCCTTAGGAGCTGGGTAAATGAGAAATAGGAGGAAAAACAGGTCTGGAGAAGAAGATGATGAGTTTGATTTTGGCCAAGTGAGTACAGGAGTATAATTTTTTTTTTTTTTTTTTTTTTTGAGACAGGGTCTCACTCTGTTGCCCAGGCTGAAGTGCAGTAGTACAATCATGGCTCTCTGCATCCTTGACCAACTGGGCTCGGTCGATCCTCCCACCTCAGCCTCCTGAGTAGCTGGTACTACAGGCATATGCCCCCATGCCAGGCTAATTTTTGTATAGTTTTTATGGAGATGGGGTTTCGCCACGTTCCCATGCTGAGCTCAAGTGATCCACCCACCTCGGCTTCCCAAAGTGCTGGGATTCCAGGTGTGAGCCATGTATTTGGGCAGGATTATAAAAATGTGAATTTAAACAACTTCATTGTGGTGGTGGTAGTGGTCATTGTCTTTGTTTTGTTTGTTTTATTTGGCATAGTCAAGTCTTCAGCTGAGCATACGGTCTTAGGTATGACTGGCCTAAGTGACAACTCAGGCCAAAGCAGAAGTGAGAAGTTGAAACAGGGGTGTTTATTGTGGAGGATGAGTCAGAACTGAGCCCTGTAAGAGAGGATGGTCCAGGGGAGGTGAAGTCAGGGCGTATTGTTACTGGGGAGAGGTAGTTGCTGAGCAAGCACTGGCATGGGTTGATGCTTGGGAATGGCTGTCAAGAGGACAGAGTGCAAAGGTCAACAGGTAAGGTAAAGGAAAGCTTCCTCCAGAAGAGGACTGCGTTAATAGGGGTTGGGGGAGAGGTAGAAGACGGATGTCGGGGTCGGGCATACAGTTTTTCTTCCCCGACTGCCCAGCATGCTGGACTCTGTAAAGGCCCTTCAGTTCTTGAACCTTGCTTCAGGACAGGTTATGTAAGCACTAGTCATCAGCAAAAGCCAAACTCACATTCTTTTTTTCTTTAATCACAGCTGCATTAAGCTTTTGGAGATCTGTTCTCCCAAATGTTTCTCTATGTTAAGCAGAAAATATTTCTCCCTTGACCAAGGACTGAAAAGTGAAAGAAAAAAGATAGAATAAGATGTTCTCTCTAGAAAGTGCTATCTAGATTTGAATAGTTGGAACATCTTCCTAATGTGTTTATTTTGGTGGAAATGTGAGGAAATGAGAAGAGAGGATGATATTGAAAGTTGACTTGCATTATTTGTTTAAAGTTTTGACAATTTTGAATATTATGGTGTGCCCTTTGCATTCTGGTGCAGTGATAAAAACCACAACATCTTCTCTTTATTTCACTCTTCTGGGCTTAAATTTGCATCTTTAATATCGTATTACCATAATTTTTGCATCTTGTAAGGTAATTCAGTTGCCCTCTTCCTGCATGATTCAAATTTCCAGTTTTGTATGAGTTTCTTATTATTCTCACCCAGTTTCCCAATTAGCACCTTGTTAACTACACACCTGCTGCACAGAAAATTGTATTATGCCATTTAGCCTTTTTAAAGAAAAAAGAGAGAATGGAAAACACTCTGTTAATAGGTTATTTCAACCTCAAAAAGTGATGCTTTTGGGCGTGGAACCACAACATGATTGCTGATGGGGAGAACCTGATTGTTTAATAGATTCTAGAACTGGAACAAGAAAAGCTTCTGGCAGACCCCTGGAAACAGGGAGTGCATCTGCGCTGTCACCGCAGCTGTGCACGCATTTCCAGCTTCAAACCACAGAAGCCAAGCCTGATCCATCAGGTTCTGCACATTTATTTGTGGAAGAATCACTGAGCCACTTCCATTACTATGCCACTCTGAAATAATTTCCATTTATCATCTCATCCTGGGATTAACTTTATTTCCTAGCATAGAAGAAATAAATAGATTCACTGACTGTTTCGTTTTCAAATTTTTCATGAAGATGTGGTAACTTTTCACTCAAATGGTTATTCATTTATTATACTTACTTCCACATAGTGCATCTATTAAAGGCAAATATGCAGCCATTAGTATGTAAATTGAACTTGTATGCTGAACAAATGAGGTAGAGCCTCAAACGTTATTTATTGACTTAATTAGTATTATTGTAATCAGAGGAGAGCCTATAGAAATGCGTAAAACTGTGCATGATGGGCCTGCATGAATATGAGGAGATGTCAGTTTCATTTTGGTCTAACTTAATTCATGCCTCTTCTGTGACATATGGGTGGAATACCTTCATTTCAAGTTGATTTAGATGCTTACTTAGCTATTAAATAATAATAGCTAATTTAGTGGAAAAGATGATTAAATCATATAAAAAAGAAAGTCTCAGCGACGCACACGGAGAATCGAACTTACTGAAGCGTCGGAGGTGGACAAGAAGGCACAACTGGGGCCTTCATTAGGATTCTTCAAGTTTGCCTTTTCAGAGATGGCTTTCTGAGTCATGAGCCCTCTGCTTCACACTGTCGTCTGTCTCCTCCTGATCGTCCTTCTGTGTCATCTAGTGGCTCCAGCACCTGGCTGCGGTTCTCCCCACCAGCCTAGAGGCAGTGCAAGTGCCCCAGTCACTCAGTCTTCTGTAAACTGGGACTTCGCAGACCTTCACGGCCACACCTGGATCCCTGGCCACCATTCTTTTATCAGAAACAGCCTCTCATCCCACAGTCTTCTACTCTTCTCTCCCTTCCCCCCATTTCCACCAATCCCTCTCCTGGGCTCCCTCTTTACCCCCCGTCTCTTGCTTGCCAGTCTGCTGTTAGGCAAACCTCAAGCCTCACTTCTTGTGCCATCAAGCCCAGACCGAGCCCACAGTCACCTGTGTGCACTGTCCTGTCACCTGCGCCCTCAGCTCCCTCATCCTTTAATTTCTGCCAGCCTACTTAGTCAGGCCCCTATCCTATATCAGCCCCCAAACTTATGTTTTTCCTGTTTGGACATGTTGTTTTCATGTTGAACATGCCTGTAGTAGGTCATTCTTGCATTGCTATAAAGAAATACCTGAGACTGGGTAATTTTGTAAAGAAAAGAGGTTTAATTGGCGCACAGTTCTGCTGGCTATTCAGGAAGCATGGTGCTGGCATCTGCTTTGCTTCTCAGGAGGCCTCAGGAAGCTTAAAACCATGGTGGAAGGTGAAGGGGCAGCAGACACATCCTATGGTGAAAGCAGGAACAAGTGAGAGAGACAGCTGGGGGTGGGGAGGTGCTACACACTTTTAAATGACCAGATCTCACAAGAACTCACTCACTTTTACAAGACAGCACCAAGCCATGAAGGATCCACCCCCAGGATGCAAACACCTCCCACCAGGACCCACCTCCAGCACTGGGGATGCAATTCAGCATCCTGTTTGGGTGGGGACAAATATCTAAACTATATCAATGCCTAAAAAAACAATAGTAAGAAAGAGATAGATGTTTGCCTCCCATACAAATGTACGATCTCCTCTTGGGCGTTCTAGGTTTGTGCCACAGCTTCGTTGCCCACCTCCCCACCCCAAGCCCTTAACAAGTAGCCTCATTTTATCCCAGGAAAAGAGCTTAGACCATCTGACATGAAATCCCCCATCCTTTCTCTTCTCCACTTCTGATTTTTTTCAGGTGCCTCTATCCATCCTAGATCTGCCTAATCAAAATCTTTGGGGATAGAATCCAGAAATCTGCTTTTTAAAATGCTCCCGGTGATTCTTCTGTGCCTTAACGTTTGAGCACTTCTACCCAACACTGTAGTAATAACCAGTGGACTGGTTCCACTAACTTGGTTCTTCCTATTTCTGGCCATCATCCACATCTCATGGTACCGTCTCATGTTAATAGTTTAATACGATCTTGTTTCAGTAGTTCCTCATTACTTAAGAAATAGATCTTGAGTTCCTTAGCACACTATCAAAACTATTTGTTCACTAAATGTTTCTTCCTATCCAGTCTGTCTTGCCCCCTGCTCCCTTATACCCACTTTTTGGCGGTCACATAGGACTTCTATTTTCTGAAGTCAGTAGGAATTTATTTGTTGATTCACTGATTCAATAACACAGACTCTGTACTCAGCCACCGAGTTCATGACAAGACATAGTCCCCTCCCTCAGTGAGATTACAGCCATGCCTCTTTTCAATTACTCCTCCTAGAAAACACCCTTCTCACTCCATTTCTCTCATTGAAAACGATAGGCAACTTTTACTGAGTGCTTACCATGGGCCAAGAAATGGGCCTAAGCCAGGCAGCCCTCTCTTTCCCTTGCTGCTTTTATTCACACACACACACACACGCATCTAGACACATATCTGTGTGTATAGTTTTATTTAATCCCAGCTGAATGGTGTAGGTATTATTTTTACCCCCATATTTTAGTGAAAGCAATGGAAATTTAGTCTTAGAGCTGGTGTGTGTGAGCTGGATCTGCAAACCTGGTCTTCTGACTCCTGTGCTCCACTGCTTCTCCTTAAGGCCACATTCAGACATTCTGTCCATCTTTCATCCCCGCTTCCCTATACCGCTTTACCTTGTTGTTTCCATTTCCCTTTGTTTATTCAACAAACTTCCGACAGCATTTAAGTGCCTTCTTTCTGTTGGGCTTAATTACAACACTTTCCAGGCACGGGTGTTCTCTCTCTGCTTCCTGGCATGGGAGATCCTTAAGTATAGTGGATCACATGGCATTCCTTGTATATTCAGGGCCCAGCACTGGTTTTCTCTCTCACACAAGCACAGTGTCTGGGTCCTATCAGTATTCAGTAATATTTAGTGAGCAATCTAAGGGAAGTAGAACATTTTCAGTTAAAGTATATTTTCTACAGTCTATGACTTAAAGTATTTGCGCACCAAAATAATGGTGAACATTGGAGAAATGTTTAGCCTGCTATACAGTAAAGGCTGGCAAATGTTTTCCAAGGAACACTTCAACAGCAGCATTTGTATTTAAGTAGTGAATATGCTAATTGCATGTGCTTCTCAACTACTTCTTTATTAAAATCACTAGGAGAGTCTTTTTTTTTTTTTTTTTAAGACAGAGTCTCACTCTGTCATCCAGGCTGGTCTACAGTGCTGCGATCTCAGCTCACTGCAACTCCCGGGTTCAACCGATTCTCCTACCTCAGCCTCCCGAGTAGCTGGGACTACAGGTGTGTGCCACCACACCTGGCTAATTTTTTGTATTTTTAGTAGAGACAGGGTTTCACCATGTTAGCCAGGATGGTCTCAATTTCCTGACCTCCTGATCTGCCCACCTCGGCCTCCCAGAGTGCTGGGATTACAGGCATTAGGAGAGTCTTTTGAGAAACATAAGTCTAATATATGGAGCGGTCATATTTATAATAGTAGAATGTTGACACCCTATGCCTCCCTCAGGAAGAGAGTGGTTAAATACATTATGCAGAATGTGTAAAATAAATACTTTGTGGCAATGAAAGCTATACTCTTTATTCAGATTTTGTGTGTGTGTGTGTGTACAGTAAATTCTCATTATTTGCAGTAAATATGTTCTATAAACTTGCCCTGAACACTGAATACTGAGATTTAGTTCCTAGAGAAAATGCAGGATTAGGTTCCTGGGAGCTTCTGATCACCTTTTCATCAAATCATTTAATGAATAGCTTTGTTTTATGCGTGTTTCTGTTTAGTGGTACTTTATTTAAATTACAGTTGTTCCTCAGTGTACTCAGAGAACTGGTTCCAAGACCCCCTGCAGATACTGAAACCTGTACATGCTCAAGTCCTGTAGTTGGCCCTGTGGAACCTGCATATACAAAATGTCAGCTTCTGTATTCTAAGATCGAGAGAATACTATATTTTCCGTTTACATTTGATTGAAAAAAAAATCCACATATAAGTGGACCAGTGAAGTTCAAACCCATGTTGTTCAATGGTCAGCTGTGTGTCCTTGTGTTGTTAACATTGAGCTCTTGACCAATAGCACTATAACTCAACCACAAGTATTTTTTCCATAAGACACATCACAGCCTTCTTGGGTTAAGGGACACCAGAGAGTACATCAGAACCATGCTTGGAGTTCATTTTAAACTGTGAAACCTCCAACATAAAGCACCAAATTCCAAACAATGTGGCACTTAATCAAAATAAAACAAGAATGCAGACCATAGACCATCACCTTGTTCAGCGTCAGCTGGGAACTCGTGTGTTCTGTTTCTCTAAATTTTCACTCCTTCATAGAGCATGGCAAAGAATGATTTGGAGGTTATAAATAAATGTTCACAAGTAGATCAATGAGTGCACACAGGATCTGGGCGTCATGAGGATCAGCTGTGTATCTGTACCTCCCCCCTCCACCCAATATTTGAGAGCAGATAGGAGACACATAACCTCTTCTAAAAGCGTCATGTGTTTTCTAAGATCAAGAACTTTTCCTTACATAATCACAGTAAATTTAATATATGTCAGGAAATTTCATGTTGATTCAATATTTAATCCAAAGCCCATATTCAAATTTTGTCAGCTCTCATAAATAGTGTCCTTTATTGCCATTTTCTTCCTGATTCAGGATTCAATAGAATTTTATACATTGTATTTTGTTGTCATAGCTCTTTGGTCTCCTTGAATCTGAAATAGTTCCTCAGCCTTGCTTTGTGTTAGTTAATCGTGACATTTTTGAAGATTACAGGCCAATATAGTAGAATGGGCTTCCATTCGAATTGACAGAACCTTCCTCATGACATAAAATTCTATTTCATTTTGTTTTATACTATTTATTGGCTTCAGATTGTGCATTTTTAGTGAAATACCACAGAAGTGCAGTTTTGTCCTTTTCGATGCGTTGTGTCAGGAGGGACATGGTGTCAGTTTGCCCCCATATTGGTGGCGCTAGCTTTGACCATTAGGTTAAGGTGATGCGCACCATGTTTCTCTATCACAAACTTACCCTTTCCCCCTTTACACATTATAAGTAAGTTATTTATGGAGTGGTACTTTAAGGTTGAGTCTCATCACATTCTATTCACTGGTTTTAGCATCCGTTAATATTATCTGTAAGGTATTTGTAATTGTGATGGTTAATACTGAGTGTCAACTTGATTGGATTGAAGGATGCAAAGTATGGATCCTGGGTGTCTCTGTGAGGGTGTTGCCAAAGGTGAGCCACCTGCCGCAGCCTCCCAAAGTGCTGGGATTATAGGCATGAGCCACCATATTTGAAAATAACTTAAAAAAAATTGAAAATAAAAAGATAACTAAGCAAAAAGAAAACAGTGAGCCAGGCGCCGTGGCTGACGCCTGTAATCCCAGCACTTTGGGAGGCTGAGATAGGCGGATCATGAGGTCAGGAGATTAAGACCATCCTGGCTAACATAGTGAAATCCCGTCTCTACTAAAAATACAAAAAATTAGCCGCGTGTGGTGGTGGGCGCCTGTAGTCCCAGCTACTCAGGAGGCTGAGGCAGGAGAATGGCGTGAACCCAGGAGGTGGAGCTTGCGGTGAACCGAGATCGCGCCACTGCACCCCAGCCTGAGAAACACAGTGGCACTCCATCTCAAAAAAAAAGAAAAAGAAAACAGTGGCAAGACATGAGCTGTAGAGCCAGACTGCCTGAATTCACATCCCACCTCTACTAGCTTATGACATTTCTCTGGCCTGTGTACTCATTTGTAAAATGGGAATAATATTAATGCTTACGTGGAGGATAAGGTTTTGTGAGGATTAGTGAGTTTCAATACACATAAAATTCTTAGCACAGTACCTGACATAGAAAAAACATTGCCTTAACTATTATAGCTATAAATGTCCATGTCAGTGTATTAAATAAATGCTTTACAGGTATTTAAATGAGTATATTAAGGCTTGTGTATAAACTTCTTCTTGCCCTGCTAGGAGTTGCTGTATGTACTTAAAGGTGTAAATAAATGTTTCAAAACACGTTTTTCACTGCTCTTACATTTTGCCAGTGACTTTGCCCATCTTATTATGGAGTTTTTGTTTGTTTTAAATGGAGTCTTGCTCTGTTGCCCAGGCTGGAGTGCAGCAGCGCGATCTCGGCTCACTACAACCTCCGCCTCCTGGGTTCAAGAGATTCTCCTGCCTCAGCCTCCCGAGTAGCTGGGATTACAGGCACCCGCCACCACACCCAGCTAATTTTCGTATTTTTAGTAGAGATGGGATTTCACCATGTTGGCCAGGCTGGTCTCAAACTCTTGACCCCAGGTAATCCGCCTGCCTCAGCCTCCCAAAGTGCTGGGATTATAGGCGTGAGCCACCATGCCCAGACTATTATGAGGTTTTAATGCCTATTCTCTGGGTTTAGCAGAAGGAACAAGTTATTTTTCCCCCAAACCAATATTTCCCTTTGTCCATTAGAACATGCTTTATACTGCATGTGGAGGGATGTGTGTGCCTGCCAGTCCCTGACCAGCACCTTGTATCTTGTTGAGTTATTAATGAATTATCTATGGTTATTTCTTTTCTGAAAATAAGTAATCACCATGGCAATGCTGTCACTTGTTAATGATGCAAATAAGACTTTACATATCTCTGCAAATCTACTTAAAAATAAAATAGCTTTAAAAAAATACTGCTCTCACATTTGAATCCGTTACTCCTTCTATCTTGTGTTTTGTTTGTTGTTTTGTTGTTGTTGTTTTCTGCCTTTAGTTTTGTCTGCTTTTGCTTTGTCAGAACATAGGGCCTATAGAAAGAAAGGGTAGGCCGGGCACAGTAGCTCATGCCTGTGATCCCAACAGTTTGGGAGGCCGAGGCAGGCGGCACTCACCTGTAATCCCAGCTGCTCAGGAGGCTGAGGCAGGAGAATGGCGTGAACCCGGGAGGTGGAGGTTACAGTGAACCGAGGGCCTGCCACTGCACTCCACAGCAACGGAGGGAGACTCCGTCCAAAAAAGAAGGAAGGAAGGAAGGAGGGAGGGAGGGAGGGAAGGAAGGAAGGAAGGAGGAAGGGTAGAGTTTAAGACGGTTTCATTCTCTAAATTGTGTTACTCTCATTTTTCATTTGAAGAAATGGAGGCTCTCTGAGGCATATCTATCATACTGTAGTCTGGTCAACCAGAGAAACAACCACACAGAAACAAGGTGCCCCTGTCCTAACAGCTGCACCCACCTAAAGCCCAGATACCCACATGGCCAGCAGCAGCAGCCCCCGTGTGTCTCTGCAGCCACATTTGCCTCAGTTTCTCTCTGTAAAGTGGGTATAATGCCTCCCTTACTCATCTCACAAGGGTAAGTGAGACCTTGCCTGAGAGATGGCTTTGTGTGCAGGGATAGTGCTAGACAGTGCTAGGAAGACATGATTGATCGTCATGCTCTGGACACCGCCATTCATGAGATGGAAGTTGGGAAACCATTCTCAGAGAGAGGCCTCACCCTTCCCAGTCCAGGCAGCCCTCTTCACGTCCACATTGGATACTGGTTCCTATCCTCTGCTACCATCTGTGGACATAAATATCTATCTGTCAATATGCACAATTAGTGGAAGACGTAGGTTGCCAAAAACCACATTTGTTTAGTATGAAAGATAAACAGAACCTTTGGGAAAGTTGTCTGTTCATTGGTTCTGGAAAGTTTTCCCTCTGTGCGCATAAAATTAAGAATTTGGAATTCACAGCAGCGTGACAGAGTTTACAGGAAGTGAAAAGGGCCATGGTGGTTGTTTTGAAGGCTTGCAGCCTTAAAGGTGTGCAGAATTACAGAGGACAAGAAGCCATTTTCACAACTGGATTTGCAGCATCAATTATTCACCATCTGTTTACTGAGAGCCTGGTATGTGCCCAGCACCAGGGATGGCTCCTGCCTTAGCACCGAGTGCAGCTGAGGAGAGAAAAACAGTGCCCAAGAAACAGTTTCAGAACATTTCCTGCTCTCTTGACTAGGAATACAAAAAGAAGTTAAAAACCAAACCCACGCACACACATAGAGAAATGAGGGTCGGCCATAGTGGGCAGAAAGGGGATTTCAGAAAGCCTTTGGATGAGTGGTATTTTGCTTTTTCTTAAAAAACCACAATCTGTCATATGTCTAACCGGCGAGTGCTGCTGCTGAAGAAGCTGAACATCGTCCCAGAGGGCAGCAGAACTCTTGGCATCTCATACAGGCAGGTCCCAGCCAGGTGTGTGCCAGTTGCTGGGTATGCTTGTTTGCTCTGAGCCCTGGCACCCTCCTCCAGCTGCCAGCTGCTTTGTGGAAACCGCTGTTAATGCTGAAGAGGGAGCGAAAAGAAAGGAGGGCGTCGTGAGGTGTCCTGCCTCTGCAGGTTGGGGCATGGAGTGGTTCTCTCTGAGGAGCCAGGCCCTTAATTCCTGATGCGCTTTTAAAAATGGTCACAGTAACATACCTTCAGTTTAGCATCAGAACCAGGTGCTAATATTATGACTACAAATAATGACTTACCTATGTTAAGTACTAATGGACCCACGGTGACTATGCTAAATGCTTTTCATGTATTTCCTAGAATCTTTACAATAATACCATAAAGAAAGTACTAAGAGTGTCCCATTTTGCAGATGAGAAACTGACATTTAGAGAATTTAGAAATCTGTCCTACGTTACACAACTATCAGGTAGCCCATATGAAATTGCTTTTCTAGGTGTCAAAAACCAGTCACTTATTAAAAATTTCACGTAGTTCATGCTGACAATTTCTGGCAGAGCCATGGCCACCAGGTAACTCTAAGTTTGTGATGTATATGCTGATGTAAAACTCTCCATGGCTGGGCTAACTTTTAGTCAAATTTCACCAAATTAAAAAGATGACCTTCTCCAAAGTTAAAAAAAAAATTGTTTGCACTTTCAGCAAAATAGCTCTTTATGTTAAACTCTGAGACATGGAATACTAAAGTTCAGGATATCATTGTGGTTACAACAGTGTTGAACTTGCAGATTCCATGATGGTTGACTTTTGACTGCTTGGGTGTGTTGCCCTGCCTGCAGGGTGAGCTGTGAAGCTCACAGAGAGATATTTGAGTTGTATTAAAATGGGTGCTTAGCCAAGGCCTAATGGGCTGTAAGAAATCAGTGTGCTGTGGCGGTATGACTGGTGATTTCCAGCCCTCATTCTTTCATTGTTAGACCAGTGATACTCTCCAAACAAACATCTTACCAGTCCATGGATAAGTGGTCCCTGTATCCAATACATAATTCTCGTGCTTAAAATTGAAAAGTAATTATGAAAACAAAATGGTCAGTGTGCCTAATATATCACTGTTCTTCCTTAGCAATTAGAATGTCTAGAATGAGTGAAGTTAGAATAAAGAAGAACATTTCTATCTTGGTTGCATGAGCAGATAGGTCTTGGACCTCTGGAAATTCAGCTCGGTCCACCAGTGTTGATTGTGCACCTGTAGCCAGGTGAGAGGCATTCTGCAGAATCTGTGGAAGATTCATACATGCTTAAGTGTTCCCTACTGTGCCTCAGTCTCCCTATTTATAAAATGAATAAAGACAGCTCTACTTCCAAGAGATTTCATTTGTATGGCAGCTTAAAATCTTCCAGAGAAACATGGCTGCCATTTACATTATTAATAAATAAAATTGTTCCCTAACAGAAACCAGCTCACTCAGCCTGTCTGTATTTACAATTAGAGTGGTTTGTTTGTTTAACAGATCCTTAAGCCTTACTTCCAGGTACTGTTCTAAGCATTTTACATATTTTTTAAAAACCAATTACGTAGATATTGTTACTATTCCTGTTTTACGGATGAGGAAACCGAGACCTAGAAAGGTTAGATAACAGGCCTAAGGCCACAGGACTCTGAAAGTCAGTGAGGAAGCCGGGTTAAACCCAGGCAGCCTGGTTCATACCGTTCCTAATGTGATAACCCTGCAGCCTGTTCCATCCCGGGCACAGGCAAGTGGCTGTTCTCACTGGGGACGTCTGTTTTGAAAGGGTTCTTCTTCATGTCCCTAAATGTGATGCATTTTGCACTTATTTCCTGAGGAAACTATTGCTGTTTCTTAAAGGTTCAATGTCTTTTTTACCCAGTTTGTGATGGAATTCAGAAACAAAAGGAAGGATTTTTCCAGGAGGTATCTCTGTTTCTGTAATGGAATAGCCATTAGTTCCAGTTTCTCCCCTTAGCTAGCTCTCCCCTGACATTCTCTCTCTCTCTCTCTCTCTCTGTGTCTCTCTCTCTCTCTCTCTCTCATACACACACACACACACACACACACACACACACTCCTTGAGTGTTTGGATGAGGACCCTATGGGCCGAGTTCCTGCCTGACAACATAAGAAGTTGGCATAGAGTCAGCCCTTTCCCACTGCCTGTCAAAATTCTACTCTCTTCCTTTCAGTCCTATAAACCCATTCACTCATTCATCAAAACTGTGAGACAGAAAAAAAAGCAGAATTACTAGATTCCGTTAAAGAATTGGGTAATTTTTGCAACATTATCATCTTTTCCCCACCCCAGCACCCCACCATCAGAACAAACAAGCAGACCGCTTGGTTTGACTTCTCAACACTCAGCCATATTTGCAAGTAATGATTACTCTGGTTAGAATTTTCATATATTTTAAATGTGGTTTCAAAGGTCTTTTTAAAATTAATTCCTCCTTCCAGGCTTCCTCTCTCTTTTTCTCTCCCCTCTTCCCTCTCTCCTTCCCATGTGTGCCTGTGCATGTGCGTGTGTTTATATATTTTAAATGTATTCTTTGAAGACAGACCATGTTAGATTTTGTCAGTGGCACATTTCCTTGATGGCTATTTTATCAGCATGTTTTTCTTAACCCTCCATAGATACGCATTTGCCCCCAAATAGCGTTTAATGAAGAGGTCTTCGAAATAAATCTCTGAAAACAAAAGCTACTTTATTCATCATCTGCATGGAGAGCAGCCATGGAAACTCTTCTGTGAAATGCATAATTAGAAACCAGAGGACTATGTTTGTGCATTTGCCAAGGAGTGGGGAGATATCGATGATGTTAATAAAATCCTGATTTTCAGTTCCTTCTTCTCTGATCAGAATAAGAATTAGGTTACACAGAAACTAAATGACAAGAGGCAGCATAGAGAAGAAAAATGCATTGTTTCTCTTATTGTAATATCCTTCCCATATTCTTTTTCATACCAAAACATGGTGCTAAAGGTCTTTAAGATTCATATATATGTTATATATGAAAAGGAAGCAGAATTATATGGGGAAAATAAATATTTACTTTTCTGTAGACTAAAAATCTTCATATTTCTATTTTACTGTTTTTTATTTTAAAATATTTAATTGACAAAAATTTATATATTCAAGGTATACAATGTGATGATGCGATGTCTGCATACATTGTGTAATGATTACTATAACCAAATTAATCAACATATCTATCACCACTCAGTTATCATTTTTTTGTGTATGTGTGAGTATATGTACAGTAAGGACAATTGAAGTCTGCTCTCATCAAATTTCAAGTAAACAAATACAGTATTATTAACTATAGTAATCATACTGTATATTAGATGCCCAGAACCTATTAATCTTATAACTAGAAGTTTGTGCCCTTTGACCAACACCTCCCCATTCTCCCACCCCCAGCCCCTGGAAACCACCTTTCTACTCTTTGCTTCAGTTAGTTCAACTTTTTGAAGATTTTTCATCTAAGTGAGATCATGTACTATTCGTCTTTATATGTTTGGCTTATTTCACTTAGCATAATGTCTTCCAGGTTCATCTATGTTGCCACAAATGGCAGAATTTCCTTCCTTTTGTGGCTAAATAATATTCCAATATATTATATATATAATATTCCATTATATATAATATTCAAATATAGTAATATTCCATTATATATGGCATACACACATATATATACTTATATTTACATATAAACACTTATATACACATAGATATGTCCGTTTCTTTATTCATTTATCATTGACACCTAGGCTGTTTCCACATATTAGCTAGTCTAACTAATGCTGCAGTGAACATGGGGTACAGATCTCTCTTCTAAATACTGATTTCATTTTCTTTGAATGTATGCCTAGAAGTGAGATTGCTAGATCATATGGTAGTTCTTTTTTCAATTTATGGATGTATGGAGGAACCACTGTACTATTTTTCATAATGATTTTTTTTCAGGTAGTTTATTGTTAGTGTATAAAAACACAACTGATGTTTGTTGATGTTTGTATCCTGCAACTATACTGAATTTGTCTATTAGTTCTAACAGATTTTTGGTGGCATCTTTAGAGTTTTCTATATGTAAGATCATATTATCTTCAAACAGACAATTTATCTTCCTGCCATATTTAGATGCCTTTTTACTTCTTTTTCCTGTTTAATTGCTCTGGCTAGCACCTCTAGTACTATGTTGACTAGAAGTGGCAAGAGTAGGCATCTTTATCTTTTCCTTAATCATAGAGGAAAAGCTTTCAGCTTTTCAACTTTGAGTGTGATATGTACTGTGGCCTTGTCATATATGGCTTTTATTGTGTCTCATTTATTGAGTGTTTTTATCATGAAAGTGTTGCATGTTGTCATTTCCTTTTTCTACGTCTTTTGAGATGATCATATGATTTTTATTCTTCATTCTGTTAATGTGGTGAATCATATTTATTGATTTGTGTATGTTCAACCATCCTTGCATCCCAGGGAGAAATTCCACTTGATCATGGTGTATGATCTTTTTAATGTGCAACTTAATTCAGTTTACTAGTATTTTGTTGAGGATTTTGTTATCCATATTCATTAGAAATATTGGTCTGTAATTTTCTTTCTTCTTTTTGTAGTACCCTTGTCTAACTTAGGAATGAGATAATGCTTGTCTCATAAAATGAGTTTGGAAGTGTTCCTTCCTCTTTAAATTTTTGGGATCGTTTGAGAAGGGTTGTTGTTAATTCTTCCTTAAATTCTTGGTAGCCATGTTTCTGTTTTAAAAACTATTGACACTTAGGATTGACTTTTTGGCGTATTGAAGACCTTGTAATCCTGATATGCTAAACCACATTACTTAGAAGACTTATTATAATACATTCTCTTTAAACTACCAAGGTTGAGGAATGGGATTATCAGAATGTGTGGCTAATGGAAGCTGTATGACTTAATAATATGAATAATCTCCTGATAACTAAGAGAACTAAATGCTTTTCTTATAAAAACTGTATTAGTATTTAGTCAGTACGTTAATGTCTGGCAACACTTAAAGATGTACTGTCACTTACTTGCTTGCTCTTTGACCTTTGTCAATTCGTTTAACCTTTTTGGGCCTAATTTTCTTCATCTATAAAATGGAAACAAAATCATTTCTACTTCATAAAGGTGATATTAAGGAATATGTAAAACAATACATGTCAAAATATCCTATACATATGTGGGATTATTTTTTATTATCTTGCTATGGTTGAAGTGTTAGAGTCACAGTTCATAGAATTTCAGATTAATAGAATCATAACAACAGGATTTATTTTCATTGAGATTTTAGGTTAGTAAGGAAAAGGTGGGATCATAAGCTAATAGATGTCTATACATGAAGTACTGTTTTCAAAAATGTAAGGTTTGCAAATAATTGATTTGGCTTAGAAAATCCACATTGCTCGACCCATAATTAGAAGTTTTCATTCATCTTGCTTTAGAAGCCATCTTTCCACCACAGCATATTTCATGCTGTGTTTCTGGCAAAGATTTCATGACTCAATTTGGAGACATTTGAAGATTCACAAAGCCCATTAGTATTTTAAAGATTCTGAGAATCTTAAGAAAGAAACCTGAAACGAATATTTCCCTAACTTACTTGACATGAAAAATCCTTTTAAAGAGAGCATCTATTAACATTCTTTGGGTCTAATATCCCATACCACCTCAAGTTCATGAGCTCCGGAGGTGGACTGCCCTTGTTCAGATCTCCATTGTGTGACCTTGGGCTAATTACGTAACTCTCTAAACCTCAACACTCTCATCTGTAAAAGGGGCACAATGATATTTATCTCATAAGCTTGTTAAATAAGGTAATATATTTTTAATACATGTTGTTTAATGGGACAGTGTATGTAAATTATAAAATAACATATTTTAAGATAGGTCAAACCCTGACTGTGCTGGGAATGGGAGGTGGGAGCAGGCTGGAAGCACTCGTGGGCGAGTGGTCTTCTCTGGCCTTTAACTTCCCAGTGAAGGTGACAGCAGGGCCTCTTCGTAATTGAGTTTCCCGTTACTGTAAAGCATGGGTCCTTGTTCTTCCCCAAGGCAGCCGTATTCCCTCTTGTTCTTAGTCTCTGAACTTAGGGTCACCTGTTCAAATGCGTACATGGACCAGGCAGGGGATGCCCACATGTTAAGGGGCCCAGGGTGAAGGGCAGGGGGAAGTGGTGTATGTTGCGGGCAGCAGGGCATTGCCAGCCTCTTCTCTACAGGACCACGCTGTGGCCTCCTGGAAGCCCAAGGCCAATCTGCCTTGACTTTTATTTTTTAAAAGGTAAGTTAGAAATCTGGAAGATGTTAACTTTCCTGATTTTCCTGTAGACAAATTGTTCAGAGTAAAACACAAAGCAGCACACGATTTGGCCCATGAGCTGTCAGTTTTGCAGTGTCTGCGTATAAAAGCAAAGTCCTAGCGACCTCTGCTAATGGGCTCCTGGCAGCTGCCCTCTCCCTCCCCTGCCAGCTTGCTCACCTTTTAGCTTTGCTCTGACCTCTGCCCTTTCGCCTTGCTAAAAAGAAAGAAAATCCATGTCTTCTGTTCAACCAATGGGTTCCGCTGGTTCTGCCTATTGGGCCTTTCTTTCCATCACAGGACTCCTTCTCCAAGTGCTTCCTAACCAGTAATCGCCGTTTATTTCATTGTCCACCAGGCTCCAGACTTGCTAGGTTCTTTTGCGTGCAATTCTTTGTGGGGATCCAGCTGCCTCATCTGTGATCCCCAGGCAGCCTGACATTACAGCCTTCAGTTCTGTTTTCATCCTAAGGCCATGCCTGCCTGTTTCTCTACGCCTTTCTCTATATTCACATCATCGCCATAGGCGATCAGCTCTTTGGAACCATTTTCCAGGAATTAGTGCTCTACGAGAGGGAACCTTTCCTGATAGTCTTTCTTGACAGTTTTAGGTTAGTCCTTACTATGTTGCTCCTTTAGACTTAGACAACTGGCCCTCCATGTCCCAGCTCCATGGTGATGGGTGTGTTTCTCCACTTCTCAGGGAACTGCAGCTCAGATACCTTTATAATCCCAAGGCCTGTCACACAGCCTCATCTGTAGGGAGGGGGTGGTAAAAAGCCAAGGAGCTAGAGCCAGCTCTCCTTCTCCCAGGTCCACCAGCCCCAGTTCGGCTGCTTCCTAACTGAACCCTGAGCAAGTTTCTTAGCCTTGATCTCCTCAGCTCTGATGAGGGGTTGGTGTGAGGATTAACAGAAAGCCTCAAGACAGCACTTGGCAGGCAGCTAGAGCTGCATAAATATTGACCCTTAGTGGTAAAATTAGTATTCATGTGGCAGTTTTGCAGTACATGCTTATCAGAGGACAGAGCTCAGAAAACTAGTTTGTCTTTGGCAGTCATCTTCTCTTGAACAATGTAAGAATCATATTTTATTTTGAAGACAGCAAGAACCCCGTAGCTTCGCTTTGGCAGTGCCATGTTTTCCAGAGCCTGCTCGATTTGCACACTGAGTGCGGCTACCTCAGCAGATGCGCTGGAATGCAGCAGCCTCGCTGCAGTGATTCCTTAAGTGTTGGATGAAGCACATTGCAACCTGCCGTATCTGGGAACGCCAGTGGTATCCTGCTAAGAGTCTGGATGCTGAGACTGGACACAGATAAGGAGCAAAATAGCTTATGAAAATAGATGCTGAATATATAACCTTTTGGTAAATCATTTCCAAGTAGATATTTTATTTTTCTCTATTTTATGGATAAGTATGTGTCACTTAGCTTTTTGTGCATAGATGCAGAGCACATTAAAAAATTGAATATTCCATACATATAAATGAGCTGCTATATTCTAGTGATTAGAAGCATAAACTTGGATGCCGAGCAGAGATCGTTTCCATCCCCAGCTCCACCCTGCATCGCTGTGTGACTGCACAGTCACTTAACTGCAAGTTACAGTTTCTCCATCTATCAATTGGGAAACCAATATAGGACTTAACTCCTAAGGTAGTTTTTGAAGATTATATATCAAAATGTATGTAAGGTCCTCAGTCAGTACCTGACATACTCTAAGTGCTCAGTAATGTTAGATAACATATTTGAAGTTGATGGTGCTACTGGACTGGATCTCAGTGCAGGCACATGTGATAGTGAAGAACGTTCACAGATGACCAGTGGCCTTTTACTGAGTGAGAGAAACACATTGCGTGAGGCTGGAGCAGTGCTTCCCCATGCTCTGTATGTGTCTAAGTTCTCTGGGGAGCTTTTAGAGGAGACCGATGCCCAGCACTATTCCTGGAGATGTAGATTCACTTGCCTAGAGTCTCAGGCACCCAGCCAGCCCGGTTGAGAGCCCTTCGGCTCCAGCACAGTGCTCCACAGTTACTGAGGTCATAGCTACCAGCTGTACCTTGGTGTCATCTAGCACAGAGGTGTTCGTTGTTTTAGGAGGGACAGGCTGGGAATGTGAGCATTCATTCAGATCTGTCCCCATCTCTGAGAAAAAGATTCCCAGCATAGCATCTGTTGATATGGATTTGAGTAGGAAATGGGCCTCATGCACTATTCACATGCCTGTTTTACCCCTCAATCCCATATGTGCAGTCCTCATCCCAGTAGACTTTATGTTAGTCAGTGGAAGTACAGCTTTGTCCATTGGACTGAAGCTGGCCAGCACTTTAATTTTTTGAGGGAAGAGATATTTTGCTCCACTTTTGCATTTGGCCTATCATGTCTTATGTTATAAACATTTCCAGGCCTTTCCCTTTCTCTAAATTTCAAACTCCTCTTGAAGAATACCTGTATCTTGCTTATTTTAAATTTCCTAACAGCTCATTGCTTTGCACATTGTAAGCTTAGAGTGAAATTCCTGGGAAATGGATTAACCATGAGAAATTACTAAGCAGTCATGGAGATGAGCTGTGAGAATGTATTCTGGTGATATGGTGTAAATTATCCATATCAATCATATATAAAAAACACGTCGATCTAAGAAAATAAGGAGTGCAACATTACACTTTCACAATAAACCCAGACTTCTGTTTATTGGACCTTTGGGAATGGATGAGGGAATCTTTTGGTGTTAATGCCATTGAATCTTGGGTAAGAAAACCCTATCATTTCATCTTTTTTGACAAAGTTATAAATTAATTTCCTGGAACTTAGAGAAAAGAATACCGTAGTTAAATGAAGTTTAGATATCTCAGAGTCACACTAAGGTCGAGTAACAAACAGCAGGAACAAGGAAAAACACTAGAACCAAGTGCTCCTAGACGAGGTGGTCAGCTTTCTGTATTTGAGAGTTGATTGAATATGAGAAGAAATCTTATGTCCCCTCCACAACTTACGTCAGCTTCTCTGAGCACACCTGTGACCACCCTGTTGGATTCTGTGGGGAAGATCACAGAAACACGAGACGTGACTTCTGCTCTCACGAGGTTTGCCTCTGGCCTGAACGCCTCCTCGAGCTGTAGGCAATCCAGGTGCCTGCTGGCACGTCCACTCAGATGCCCTGCGTGTTTCACATTCGACATACTAAACCTCGTTCATCTATACCGTGGCATGTGGAGCTTGAAGGAACCTCGGCTTTACCTCCCAGCGTTTGCTGATGGAATATTGTTGCCAGACCCGTTTCTTCTTGCCCCGAGGATCCTATCCCTTTCCACTCCTGCCATTATCCAATCGTCAATTCACATAGCCCCTCACTCTATGATCCTCCCAACAGATCATGATTGCGCCTTGGATTCCCATAGCACTGTGTTTGTACTTCGTTCCTTAAATTGGTGTAACCGATGTTTAAATTAAATATTTAAATTAATTTAAGCCATACTTACTTCCCTATCACTTGGTAAATTTCTTGTCGAAAAAGAGTATCTTACTAATCTTGTGTGCCTTTCATGTTTCTTTGCACATAGTGTTCTATGCATATCTGTTGAATGAATGAGTGAAGAGAAAAGGAAGACTGTCTAAGATGGGTCAATTGATGCCGAAGTGTTTGCAGACAGTACATTTTGTAGATGCTCGTATTTTTATATTGCTGCTCTAGCCTTTTAAAATATGCCATATTTGGCCGGGCGTGGTGGCTCACACCTGTAAGCCCAGCACTTTGGGAGGCCAAAGTGGGAAGACTGCTTGAGCTCAGGAATTTGAGACCAGCCTGGGCAACATGGGAGAACTCCATCTCCACAAAAAAATCAAAAATTAGCCACACATAGTGGTGTATGCTTGTAGTCCCAGCTACTTGGGAGGCTGAGATCAGGGAATCACTTGAGCCCAGGAGGTTGAGGCTGCAGTGAGCCGTGATCACAGACAGCACTGTACTCCAGCCTGTGACACAGTGAAACCTTGTCTCCAAAAAACCAGGAAAAAACAAACAAAAAAACCACAAGAAGAAAAAACAAATCTGCCATATTTACTTTGATTGGTTCAAATCTTTAAGAGATACAGCCTCTACTATCACTTGTAATATTTTAAATCCCTTGAAAACAGTGGTATGATCTTACAGTGGAAAATTCACCAACCTGCCAACCCTGAAATAGACTGAGCCTCTGCCCCAGGCCCTTTCTTTGTTTATTGGATTTATCTAGTGCCTTTGCTTTAGAGCTGAGAGGACATATGCTATTCACCTGGAGAGATCCCGTATTTCAAAACAACCAGTAGCCAGTAAGAATGGGGAAGACAGCAGACACTGCCTCTGATGTTGACATATCCTGCTTTGTCTCCCCTCGCTTTCCCTTAGGAAAGAAATGTTTCATATTCATAGCCACCAGGCCCGGAGCAAGAGAAGCCCAGAAAGGAGGACCTAGCAGGTACCTAGGCCTCTTGAAGTCACAGCTGGTGGTGTGAGGGACCGACCATCCATCACACCGGGCCACACAGCACCTGGTCGCAGCCTGCTCGTGGCCCCGCCTCTTAAGGCGATGGGTTCTTCTCTCTCTGCCTCATCTCACAAATCTTCCCTCTGGCCCTCACCCTCCTCCCATCTCTGCTTTCTGCCTTATCTCCTTGTCACAGTACTAGAAAGGGTGAGCCGACCAAAGCCATCCTGAGCACTGCCGTGGTTCTGGTTCATTAGCAGCACACAGAACAAGTGAGGAGGGGTGGACAGAACAGACAGGATCCTGCCAACCGTGAGTGAGTAACAAGCATATCCATGCAAGGTTTTCCAGCTCATGCGAAGCCGTGTCTCTTGGAAGCTTACCCCTATAGCTCCTGCATGGAGGAACTGCCCCTCCCGCCCCTCAGCCTCTGCTGGCACCTTTCCAAACACAGAGGTGCTCCGCCGTACCCAGCAAACAGTTATCTTCACAATGCAAGGACAAAGTGATGCCTGTAAGAGAAGGTGCAGCAGAGAAAGCTAGAGAAAATGTTGCAGAGGAACCCCTCCAACTGAAATGACGAGCCAGTAGTCGTCTTTTTATGCCCATCCTCTTCCACCTCCCTCTCCACAAAAATAAATAAATTAAAGAAATTCAGCACCTGTGGAAAACTCTGCCAAGAGGAAATGACCTCCTGTGTGGTTTGTCAGATTCAGGTTCTTCACACTTTCCATGGGAACAAAGGCTGTCTACATATTACCTGTCAAGTGAGGACAATGGTGAGACTCTGCAAACCATTTTGAATCCCTGGGTTATTTGGGGAGGAAGTTAATGAAAAAAAAAACAGCCTGTAGGAAAATGTTTCATTCTATTTTATTCAGGCTCAGGCTGAATTTTTTATGGCATTTCAGGGCAGTGGAGAAGCCTTGGGGACAGGAGGACAGTGGGAGGGTCCTGTGCCAGTCAGAGTGCAGGGCTGTGTCTTCCGGCTCATTGCTATTGCTCAAACACAATTCATGATGGCCCCACAGGGTAGCAGGTGGCTGGACACACAGCACTAAATCCCTGGCTAAGGATCTGTGAAAGGGGTATTTCCATGTGGCAGGCATGGGAACAGGCCCCTCCAGTCCTGTTCCGTACTCCTTCACCCTGCCTGACATTCATTCCCAGGTCCCTCACCTGGCTGGAGTTCTCTTCTGACATGCTGAGTATTTTTTGAGAATGGAAGGGAAGAAACTTGAGGGCATTAGGCCTAGGATCTTTTCTTTGCAGGGACGGGGATCCTTCAGCGTAGGGCATAGTACATGGAGAGTGTTTTCTTGTTGAGTATTACGAGAGGAGAGTTGGTACCTTTGAAGTTTCCCTCAATTAGCGGAGGATTCGTGCCTGAAGCACCTTTGTTATTCCCTGAGCAACTTATCAACACCCTTGTTCCTGCAGTTCTTTGTTTAAATTTATGTTGTGAATTGGTTTTTCTGTGTTTTCTTTCTGTACTTTATTAGAATCTGGTGTGATCACAGGGGTAGAGACCACAGTCTTCTTGATAAATTTGTTTCTCCCTTCCTTCTTTGCCATATCGGTGAGGTCCAGGCAGGAGACAGAAACCATGCCATTTGTTTGGTTTTTAATACAGAGAATTTAACCTAAAGACGTGTTAGCCTTTGAGGGAGATGATTAAGAAGTCAAGAGGAGAATGTGGAGGTGTCATGGAGGTAGATGACAGAAAGCATCTCCCCACTCTGGGGCTGAGGGAACAATTGAAGAGGCTGGAATTAATGAAACTTAAAACCTCAGTGGAGGGTCCTTCAGAGCTAAGGCCCAGACCCCCAAAGAGGAGGACAAGCCAAGCAGGTGTCTCTGAGCTCAGAGGAGGGAGCCGTGGGGCTGGGATCCACCTCCAAGGAGAGGGGCTGCACTGGCAGCTCTGAGGGAGGGTGCGATGAGGCTGATGCTGTGATGTTGGGAAAACTGTGATGTGAATGAAGTCTCTGCTCCTGGCTGCCAGTGTGTAGGAGCCGCGTTGCTGAGCCCCTGACAGGAACAGGAAGCCAGCAGAATGGAGCCAGCCCCTTCTCCTCTGTCCGGCCAGCAGCCTTCCTCCAGGGCCAACTGGAGGCGCTTCCCAGGGAGCCGCTGGCCAGGCTGAAGTGCATTGAAGTGCAGTTTGCAGAGTCCAGCCCAGTCTCCCACAGCAGAGTGCGGGAAGCAGGTTTAGAGCTGAGAGGCCACAGCTTAATTACTGCTTTGTTAGCCCAGAGCAAAGCCAAAGGCCCTTTCTGTCCTGTAACTTTGAGCCCTGCACTTTTCTCTTGTTGTTTCTTCCTCTCTAGCTCTGAGTTTGACCCTTTAGCTCTTCAGAGAAAAGGTCTAAAAGACCCTCAGCATTTCCAAGTGTCCGTTTTATAATCCCTTCATGCCTTCTGCCTAGGAGATCTACCCCTTAATCCTTTGACGTGTACCTAAAGGGAAATGGCGTCTCAGCTGAACCGCCAATCATGCGCTCCTTCTGTCGGCGTTTCTCCGATGGCCCTTCCTCCCATTTCCTGCGTCCTGGTACCGCAGCCAGATCGAGGCTGGTGAAACCAGATATCATGAAAGGGAGCCACAGACTTTCTAATTCAAGTCCACAGATGTTGGTTATTTCCGCTGTGTGCCAGGCACTGTGGTTAATAGAACGAGGGAGAAAATGTGATCCCTGCCCTTACCACTTGCCATCAGCTGACACAAATGTAAACAGAAATGTAAACTCTTCCCCAGGTTACAGACTGGGATGGTCGTTGCCACAGCTTGAGGAGGTGGGAGAAGCAGATAGATCTGAACTAAATTGTGGTTGGCCATGAATGGAAGAGCAATAAAATAATAAACACATCTATATTTACTATATGCTTTACCAATACCGACACCTTTAATCCTCACTGGCAACGCCATGACAGATGACTGCAATGATCCCCCTTTTGTAGATGGGACATTGGGCGATTAAGGAAACGCCAAAGATCACAAAAGCTAGCAAGTAGCAGAGCTGAGTTGTAGCGGCTGAGTGACCTCCCCCTTAGACTTCGTTTGAAGATGAGATAAAGTAACAGTGCCTGGCAAGAGAAAGCGGGTAGTTAATTATACCTTACCTTGTATGGAGTTTTGTAATTTATAAGGGTTTTAAGTATGTTACCCTATTTCATTTTCATAATAATTCGATGAGGTAAGGATGTTAGTCTTATTTTGTAGGAGTCTACTGAAGCTAAAATAGGAATAGAGATGGTCTCTAAGAGACAGGAGAGGCGCCACCACCATTATACGTTCAGCATATTCAGGGAGGCCGTCAGGAAGAGGTGATGCTTTGTTGGGTGTGCTGTGATTTATGGCTGAACAGGAGATTTGGGAGTCACACACATGATAGTTTTTGGAGAAAAGAAGACTACATTTGGTTTCCTGGCTAGTGCTATGTATGGAACCATTATCATTCATTTTGCATAAGGGAAATTAATCATTAAAGGGCTTAGAATGTTAGCTCTTAATTGATGATTTTACTTGTTCATAGCCTCTGCGACATTGCATAGAATTTATTTGATGAAACACTAAAAAGCTACTTTTCCAGATATCAAATAGTTAATATTCTTAAACCAGCAAGAAGCCCATGGTCATTTTGAGAAACAGGAATAGGATTTGAGCGGAGGTGAGATATGAGGTAGCCTGCAAGTCGGATGTGAATGCCCCTGCCAGGTTCTCTTCTGGCCTCTGGTAACCAGTGGAATCCAAAATGTGGGTTGCACTTGGTCTTTTCTGTTTACAATGTAGGAAGGACAAACACACTTATAATCTTTGTCAGGTTTCCCCTGCCTAACTTGGTTAAATCCAGCACGTCTCAGAGGTACTTGACAATGGCCCAGGGTTTTCACGGTCCCCCTCATGACACGCTGTGGGACAGTTTCGGTCAGATGACAGTGTGTGAGGTGCCAAGCACCCACTTTTGCAGATGAGGAAACCTGGATGCAGAAAGCTGACAGTTTGTGCCTGGTCAGGGAGAAGCAGGCCCGGCCCTGGGACTGCTGCCCTAGACGGTAAGCAGCTGCTCCAGAAAGCACTCAGTACCTTCTTCTTCTCTCTGCTAAGTTTGGCATTTGACCCAACAGATGGCCAACAACTTGTAAATATTCACCCGTGTTTTGTTATTTGAATATGCTGATCATACTGAGACTTATACTTGCTGGATGGAAGGTGTGGCTGTCTCTGGGAAGGGGAGAGTGACCTGACCCCTTGAGGGCTTTGAGCCATGTTTGCCAAGACGGCTGGGTCTGCTTCTGCTCCTGGTGCACAGTGCCACATTTTGCACTTGCCACGTCTAAAATTCCCTTTTCCCCTCTGGCCTATGAGCTCTTGGGAGGCAGGGAGGAAGTCTGAGTGGCTGAAGCAGCCATCGCAGGCAAGACACATCGCAGCGCCTGACGTTGTTTCTCTGGTCTGATGTTTGAGTTCTGCAGGCCACCGCCAGAGCTCGGAGCCGGCCATTCCTCCAGCAGCACTCCGTATTCGTCACTCTGCTAAGCAAGGCAGCACAGCGGCCCCCTGTGAACTTTGGTGTAGACTTTCTTGAACTCATTTGAATTTGGTACGAAAGAAAATAACATTTCACTTTTCTCCCTAATGTGGAGAAATTGAACTCATTGTCTTTTTTGTTGAAGTATACTCTAATATTAACAGGTGGAATTTTATTTTAAATATAGAAAAGCCAGTTTTTAAAAACATGCAAATGCATAAACTGTAGCCAGTGTTTCCTTCCATTACATAATTTCTCTAGGTAATGACTAACATTGATATCCTTTTTCCTTTAATTTTCTTTATCTAGTACTTGATATTTAGAAAATATATGCTGTGTTTAAATTATACAGCATAATAATACAGTAGCTACCCATGAAGCCACCACCTGACCTGTGATAAATCTCACCAGTCCCTGGGGTCACCATGAGTTTTCTTCTCCATCCTGTCTCCCTGCCGCCCCTTTCCTTGCCCAGAGCAACTGTGATATTTTCTCTTAAAAAGTTAGGTGAAAGATGGGGCAAGAAGGCTCATGCCTGTAAACCTAGCACTTCGGGAAGCCAAGGTGGGAGGATTGCTTGAGGCCAAAAGTTCAAGATGAGGCAAGGCAGCATAGTGAGACCCCGTCTCTGCAAAAATAATTAGTCAGGCATGGTGGTACCTGCCTGTAGTTCCTGCTGCTCCTGCTGAGGCTGTAGGATCACTTGAGCCCAGCAAGTGAAGGCTGCAGTGAGCTATGACTGTTCCACTGCACTCCAGCCTGGACGACAGAGGGAGACCTTGTCTCCAAAATAGATAAATAAATAAATAAGTAAATAAATAAATAAGTGGTCATGTTTCGCTTTCTTGTCTTCTCTCCATTTCTACCCTGTAATTGAGAGTTGATGTGAGACTTTTCTGGAAGTATCAATCAATAAATGTTTTCAGAAGTCATCAACTCAACATAGCCACTTTCCCTGGGTATTTCTGTCACCAAAAGGGATAGAGAACAATGCTTCCAACACAGGCATAGGATGAATGTCTACTGGGGGACTGGGGTCACTGCAGAGGAACAACAGAAACAGTGTTCAGTCTTTGGCACTGTGGAGGTCAGGAAGAAATCTAAAACATGTAGTATCAAAGCATCTGGCCCCAAAGGACCACTAGACCAGGACAGAGGGTTAGGGGCAGGGTGAGGAAGAAAGGAGGAAGGTCAGATTCAAGGGGGTCCAGTCTATAAAAGGCCTTCCTTCTGTGTGATTTGGAAGTTTGACATTTACTCCAATTTTGAACAAGTCATTGGAAATCAACGTCTTAAGTTCTTTGGGTTCATTTTGATTTGTTCCTTTTCCTCTGTACACTGCAACAGTCAGAAGGCCAGCTCTGTGTGGATTCAGGCAAATTCAAGTGACTTCGCTAGCTGGGCTTCAGTTTTACCTTGCAGCATATATAGTCCCTGTCAGAATGAGGGCCTTGCAGAGACTGAGATGTTGTAAAATTAACAAGAAACTGTGAGCCAGCTCTGAGAGTTCATCCTCTAAGTATATTTGAGGTTAAATTCAAGGTTAGGGGTTCACAGACCTAGCTCCCATTATGTGTGTTTTCACCTAGCATCTCCACTCGTTTTAAATGAGGCAAATGGAAGGCCACAGTAAGCATGATGAACTGGGAGAAATTATCATCAAAACCGTACGTGAGTTCACTTAAAGTATGTGCTGGTACAAGACCATGACGATACAGAGAAGAAATGGAATGGAAGATCTACACAGATGGGCAAACCTCCTGCAAATATTTTACCTCTGAGAGGAAAAATAGAGTGTGACAGTAATGCCGCCTCCAGAAAGACTAGTTATTTAACCGAAAAAAAAAATGGATGTAAAAGTTGAAGTGTTTGATAAGTTCTGAAGATGAGATAGAGAGGCAGAATAGAAAAGAGAAGTTCCCTGTATTTCTTCTATCAATATATTTATTCATTTTTTGTTTTCATAAAAACGTTTGGAAGATTAATTTTCATGCTATACAATTCACCTATTTAAGGTCTGTAATTCAGTGGTGTTTTTCAGTATATTCACAGATACGTGATCTCCACAGTCGATTTTAGAACATTTTCATCACCCCACAAGATACTGTACTTTTGGCATTTTTATTCTGTATAAAATACCTGGCCAGATGTTCAAAGGTAGTGAAATGTTATGAACTCTGGGCTGAGGCCTCCACCTCCTCTGCAAGTCCTTCCCTAACCAGAGGCACATGCGATATTTTATTTAACGAAGATTTCTGAGGTCTGCTGCTGTGTGTGTGTGTGTGTGTGTGTGTGTGTGTGTGTGTGTGAGAAAAACCACTAAGTTCAGGCAGGGGCCTTGAAACCTTGCTCCAGACCCCTAAGTCCCCATGAACCATAAAGATTTTGGAGCCACATGCAATGCAAATGGGCTCTTACTGTCCTGTCTAACTAGAGTAGCACACTGTAGCTCCATTTTCCAAATGCATGATCTGTTTAAGTGAAGCATTCTAGAGCTTTAAGGCAAATGTGAAAGGATTCAAAAAGACTTAAAACTCTGTTTCTGTCCTCAAGGAATTCACTAGATAGTTGGGGGACCATGATATTGAAACATCAAAAGTTAATTGAATACAAGGTTACCACAATGATTGTTCCATATGATTTCATTATAGAAATACAGAAATTCTGTCAAAAGTTAAGTACAAATATGGGAAACAGTACAATTTAGAGGGATGTTTAGAACTTGGTGAGTCTCGCGTGGTTTCTTAATGAAGTAACAGAACAAAAGTTGCCTGAGTGGGAACTGTGCCTAACTCTGGCCAACACAGTATGCTCCTGGTACTCAGTGAAATTGAGTAAGAATAAAAACAAAATATTGGAACAAAGCGAGAAAATCTGTAAATATCAAAGCAGCATGAAATCATAAGTTAAAACAACCTGAATTCATAAAATGCCAAACTCACCAGCCAAATTTGATAATCAGTTTTTATTAAAAAATGAGTAGATGGAATTAAAAGTAAGGGCCATCAAACATTTAGATGTAAAACGAAGTAACTGATAGTACATGCTATTTTTTATAGGTAAAGCTGATTTTTAAGTTAATTTAGATAAGAACACAATCGCATGGGCTATAAACAGACTGGAAGTACTTATGACTCAAGATAATTAATCTAAAAGCTAAATTAATCATTTGGAAAGGAAATGTCATGAAAGGCACCATAGGGATAAATGTTGGATTTGGTCTTATTTACATAATTGTTAATTAGACTGAATAGACTACTTCTGGAAACAGTAGTAGAAACTTGGACTAAATGTTTGTATGCCCCCCAGATTCATACTTTGAGATCCAACCACCAGGGTATTAGGAAGTGGGGCTTTAGAGAGGTGATTAGGTCATGAGAGTGGGTCTCTCAGGAATGGGATTAGTGCCATTAGAGGAAGAGATAGCAGAGCTTGCAGCTCTGTCTCTCCCCCCGCCATGTGAAGATACAGCAAGAAACCTGCTATCTCTAAACCAGGAAGAGAGCCTTCAAGCACCCAATCATGCTGGTACCCTGTGGCCTCCAGGACAGTGAGAAGTAAATGTTTGTTGTTCAAGCCACCAAGTCTGTGGTATTTTTGTTACAGCAGAGCCCGAGCTACAGCAGAGCCCTTGGTTTTAAATGGGAGGCCTTGGGGCCGGGCTCGGTGGTTCACGCCTATAATCCCAGCATTTTGGGAGGCTGAGGCAGGTGGATCACCCGAGGTCGGGAGTTCGAGACCAGCCTGACCAACATGGAGAAACCCTGTCTCTACTAAAAATACAAAAAAATTAGCCAGGCGTGGTGGTGGGCACCTGTAATCCCAGCTACTCGGGAGGCTGAGGCAGGAGAATCACTTGAACTTGGGAGGTGGAGGTTGCAGTGAGCCCAGATCGCACCATTGCACTCCGGTCTGGGCAACAAGAGTGAAACTCTATCACCAAAAAAAACAAAGGGGGGGTGGCGGGGAGGCCTCAAAGTACAGGGGTTAACAGCACAGCCTGGCCTTAGTAGACCTACATTTGACCTTGGCTCTGTCACTTACTGGCTGTTGGACCTTAGACAGCTTAGTTAAGGTCTCTAAGTCTCATTGTCCTTGTGGACACATGGAGTGGTAATGGTGGCTATCTCGTGGGGTTGTGCTGTGTGTTCATGAGATAATGCACATGAAGAGGCTGGCACAGTCTCTGGCACACAGCACCCCACAAACAGTGACCATTGGTAATCATATAATCACAATCAGAATCGGGGATGTGTGTTCTGATCTAGAAAGAGAACAAGTGCCAAAGAAGCTGCAAAGTGGTCCTTTAACTAAACGTGGCCATGGTTCAAAGCTGACTGAAGGTCACCTTGGCAATGTCATAACTGTGGCGAACTTGTGGAGAAAACAGAGACCCTCCCCTGTTTGACACTCTTTCCAAATAATTTCTGAGCTGAGAAAGAAAACCAAAAAACATAGTAACTTAGCCTAAAGGGAAGGAAACCAGAGAATGACTTAATAATGATTGACTAGCATGGAAAAATTTGCAAATGGAGAATGATAATATTACCCTGTTTCAGTAACATTAAAAAGGAGAAGAGAGTTTTAAGGTAAGGAGAAGAGAGTTTTAAGGTAAGGGGAAGATTTTGGTGCAGAAAGAAACTTTACTGAAATAATGGTGCTGCAGTACTGGGTTGTATTAACAATTGACAATGTATTATTAGCCTTCTTGAGAATGTTTATGAACAGATTCATGGGAGCTGAAGAATTTTTATTCAATCACGGAATGATAAAAGGGAACCTCCGGCCAGGCGCAGTGGCTCACACCTGTAATCTCAGCACTTTGGGAGGCTGAGGTGGGTGGATCATGAGGTCAAGAGATCGAGACCATCCTGGCCAACATGGCAAAACCCCATCTCTACTAAAAATACAAAAATTAGCTGAGCATGGTGGTGGCCACCTGTAGTCCCAGCTACTCGGGAGGCTGAGGCAGGAGAATTGCTTGAACCCAGGAGGCGGAGGTTACAGTGAGCCGAGATCATGCCACTGCACTCCAGCCTGGCAACAGAATGAGACTCCGTCTCAAAAAAAAGGGAACCTCCCAGGGTTTTAACCTTGGAAGGTGCATGGAGACATTTGTGTTTCAGATATGGGGGCTAGGCCCAGAGCAGAGGACAGTTAGGATGGAGTAGCATTGTTAAACCAGAATCCCACTTTTTCCCCTTCCCCTCCCCAGTCCCCTTTGGCAAGCTTATAATTTGTAACGGGGTCATGGACAACTGTGAAACTTGTGTATCTGTTGAACTCTCCAGATCAGTGTTTTGTCCGGAACACTATGACGTCTGTGCTTTGTGAATGTTCTTTCATGTCATCTTCACTACAGTATGCTGCCGCAGGTGCTGTCTCCATTTTATAGATGAAGAAACCGAGGCATATTGGCCTCAGTCATGTGTCAAGCCCATGGCACATGAGTCAGGGCCAAGGCCTGACCGATTTCAGCTGGTAAAGATACAAGGGGCCACTCTATTTTTTATCGTTTTATTTTTTGACACAGGGTCTTGCTCTGTTGTCCAGGCTGTAGTGCAGTGGCGCAATCTCGGCTCACTGCAACCTCTGCTTCCTGGGTTCAAACAATCCTCTAACCTCAGCCTCCCAAGAAGCTGGGACTACAGGCATGGACCAACACGCCCAGTTAATTTTTGTATTTTTTTGTTAAAATGGTTTTCGCCATGTTGGCCAGGCTAGGAGCCTCTGTAGATTTAGACAGCTTATTACTTACGTAGATGCAGAAAGAAGAGTAGCCAAAGGTACCAGCTCCCACACATCGTAAAAGGAGGATCCTGAAACAAAGGGAGGGTATGTTAGTTTAGCAGGGCGGTCATACACAGGTACCATAGCCAGGGTGGCGTAAACAACAGAAACTTACTGTGTCTCAGTTCTGGAGGCTGGAAGTCTAAGATCAAGGTGTCGGCAGGGTTGATTCCTTCTGAGGATCTGTTTTGTGCCTCCTTCACCTCCAGTGGTTTGCTGGCAAGCTATGGCATTCCCGGGCTTGCAGGAGCATTTTCCCAGCCTCTGGCTTCATCTGCATGTGGTGTGCTCCCTGTGTGCGTGCCTGTGTCCAGATCTCCCCCGTTTGATAAGGATACCAGTCACATTGCATTAGAGTCTGCTCCAATGATTTCATTTTAAATGTATTACCTCTGTAAAGATCCTGTCTCCAAGTAAGCTCGTATTCTGAGGTACTGGGGTTTCAGACTCCCACATATCTATTTTTTGGGGGGAACACAAGTCAATCCGTAATAGAGCAAGTGATTACAATGCCAGCTGTGACATAGCCCATTGCAGAGAAGCCAGTTAAAGGCTGCAGCTAAGACGTTTTATATTCTATGGTACTATTCCAAGGAGGGGAGCCAGAAAGCCTCATACGCCTTCAGAACCTGGAAGGTGAGGAGAGACTGCCTCATGACAGCCTCCCAGGGAAGTAGGGAGATGGGCAGGAGATGGCTCCTGGTAGCTCCTTAAAGGCCTGGAACACCAGAGGATCACAAGGCATTTATCCTTTCAAGACACAGATGAGCTGTGGTTCAAGTCTTTGTTTGGTGGCTTATGCAGCTATGTGCAAGGTTGCCGGGGGCCCCGACAGAGCTGTTCCTCTGTCATCGGTCATAGGACAGGGCAGATTCTAAGCCAGGTCTGCCACACTCCCATCTACACTCCTTGAGGCTTGCTGTTTCCCTGGACACCAATTCTTATGTTGACTGGTTGCTGACGTTTTGTTGATGTCTTGGAGTCATAGGTCAGTTTCCCCCAGAAAGCAAACTCTGAGGCAGAGATGAACATGTCAGAAGCTCATTAGCAGGTGCTCGCAGGATTAACACCTGTGGAAAGGCAGGGGTGGCAGCAGGAATGGGTAGGGGCAGGATTAACACCTGTGGAAAGGCAGGGGTGGCAGCAGGGATGGGTAGGGGAGGAGGTGGGCTGCCGTGCACTCACTACCAGGCCCTCAGCTGACCCCAGGCAGCTCTGAAACTGCAGAATTGTCTGAGCTGCAGGGGGGGGTTTCTCTTCTAGCCCATAAAAGGCAGACTTTTGTTATTGAAATAAATATGCTGCATTGCAAGTAGTTACCACAAGACAAACAATGATTGCCTTCATGTATGCTTTTTTCATTAAGTATATGTTCTTAACAGTATCAAGGTATACACAGTATATGTACATACATGTATAGATCATGTTAGTAAAGTATGATTCTGGTATTTTTTAACTCACTTAAGACAGTCATCACAGCTGTCTGTATTTGAACTGCATGACACAATTTTGAGTCTGGGTCACAGACCAGATCCTTATTCTGGTCATTGAATGACTTTATTGGGTTTGTGAATCCTGAAAGTTCTATATGAAAATCTGTATTTAAGAAGATATATACATTTCTGGAACGAGAATTTGAATCTGTTTTCATATTCTCAGGGAGACCTGTGTCCTGCTCCCCGACAAAGTTAAGAACCATTGTGTAAAGAAACAGAGTCATGTTGTGGTTGCTTTGTAGGCTGCACTTTGCCTGCTCCAAACACACAGCAGTGATAGATCAAAATCTAAAAAGGGAAAATGAAAAAGTCATAATCATGCCCCCTACTCCCCTAAAAAAGATATATCACTATAGACAAGAGACACACACAAAGCAGAGTGTGAAACGTTGGACGCTGTGGGCTGCAGGATCACCAGCCGGGAGGTGGAAACAGAGGCTGAGCTCTGGTGGCAGTAAGACTAAATGTGCCAGGCCAGAGCATGTGCTCTGCTTGAAAGCGGGCAGGGCAGTGGTCCTGTCCTCTGACCTAGAAGGGAGGTCCAAATCACTGCCCGCCATAACCTCTAGCCTATAGAAAGCATTGATCCTGGGAAGAGCACAGGACAGAGACAAGGCCTCCTTCTCAGGAACTGAGCCAAGTACCCCCATGTCATCATCAGCCATATCACCATTGGGTAGAAACCCAGGCCACCATGTCAACTCCATTCTGTGTGAGGGGTTCAAGCAGAGGAACCATAAAAACCTCTGAGCAGGGAGGGTGATCAGCAAGAGAACATTCACAATTATCCCCTGTACAGGCCAAGCCTACACACCCAAATTCCACGCCACGTGAGGAACTCTGACCTTGGGGTGTCAGCCATCCAAATC
>NW_012102809.1:6074305-6087887 GCF_000951045.1 Mandrillus leucophaeus
ATATAAATATAAATATTATATATACATGTATTTCTTAAAGAAGAGAAATCCAATTTACTGTTTACACCAGAGGGAAAAATGTTAGAATATTTTGAAAATCAAGCATCTACTAGGAGGCAGAAAAGGAGAAAATTTATGAAAAGAGGAAGACTGGTTAGCAGAAAACACAAATGAAGGTGGTAGAAATAAAATATATTGGTTATCACAGTGAATATAGATTAAAGTGACCTGTTAAAAATCTGAAGCCACTCAGTCATCGTGACCGTGTTCCAACATCTCAAGCAGGAAGGACAGGTTGAAAAGCTGTCCCCACTGAGGTCTGATGTTTTAGTCTCCGCAGAATTGCCACAACATGTCATTGGTGAAACTGAGCTCATGCCCACTCCTCGCCTGGCCAATGGTGTAAATAACCATCACTGGTTTATGCTAGTCTCGATTAACAAGTCATGACTTTCATTTCCTGGGACTGAGGAGGGACCTTTCCGAGAGATCAAGTGGGGGATATTATTATCTTCTTGATAGATCAAGAAAATCAAGCAGATAAAAGGAAGGATATAGAAGATCTGAATAATACAATAAAGAAGTGTGACCACACCAGAATGAGAGGTAATATACTTTTCAGGCACCCCGAGAACATTGATTATATTGCTACTTTCTACTTGGGCATGGAATTTTTTTTCTTTTTAGTTTGCAAATATATGAATTTTGTGACTTTTAATGAATATCTTTTTATTGTGAATATCAAGTGTAATTGCATTGATGTCAGAAAAGTTAGTATTACTCATTATTGGAACTTTGTTGTAACTTGCTTTTTAACCTCAAATATAAGGATATTGTTTCAAGCCCGTTGGAAGTAGCTGCAGTGCAATAAATGTAAGGGTAAGAAGATAGTGTTATAGGAGTGTTTAGCATCAGTTTGCACATGTCCAAGTCGTATGCCTGTTAGGAAAACTTTAAATTTGGGATCACACATTTTTGCCTATGCCATTTCTGTTCATTAGGTACATAGCTATTTCTTGTTTACTGCCTTGGTTAGACCTGTGAGGAGACAGAGCACTGCTAATGGTGGGTACCTAGTTATCAGTTTAAGTTTTCTGTTTTGAGTGAAATATCCATTTGATCAAAGTTTCCAAGTTCATTATTATTAAATCATTCAAAATATTCACCTATGACTTTTAAAGTCTCCACTGTATCTGTAGTGGTTTTTTTTGAGAATTAAATCATTTATTGATTACACATGATAATGAATGATACACAAACTTCATTCCCATCTATAATTTTATCTGGTACCAGATTCAATTTAGATATACTGCATAGGATGGGCCAACAATCATTTTTATAACCAGTAAATCCTTGATTTTGCTTGGGTAATCCCTTTTAATGGTGAACTTCAGGTCACAACAGTAACTATCAGTTCAACTACACCAAGGTTTCTGAAGACAATGGCTTCTCCACCCAAGCAGGTTGTATATAAACTCCAAATAGAACCTGGCATCACCCTGAAGGAATTCTAACTTCATACTCATGGGAGAAATTTACCAAGGTGGCTTCAGAGTAGACTAACTTTACACAGTACATTTAAAAAAAAAAAAACAAAACAAACATTTATTCAGCGTCACAATCGGACTATTACATTTAGCAATCAACAGCATGGGTGCCAAAAAAAAAAATCTACATTAAAACCCTTTGTTGGAATGCTTTACGCTTTCCACAGAACAGAAACTAAAATAACCTGTTATACAGTTAGTCACAAATACAGTCCTCAATTTTTTTGCCCATACACTTGAGTATTTGTCTAAAACATGTCTTCTTTGTAGCAGCTAGGCCCTGCCACTGTGCTTGCCTGAGTTCAAAAATCTGTTGTAACCTGTAGCTTCCCTGACACTTCTCTGGCTCTCCTCTCCTGCTAAGCTTTGTTTTCTAATTGAAATCTTCTGCCACTGCCTTAGTTACTACTGCTACTGGAACTGCCGTAGCCACCTTGGTTTCGTGGTTTTGCAAAGTATTGGCCTCCACCACCATAGGGAGCAGAGCTTCTGCCTCCAAAGTTTCCTCCCTTCGTGGGTCCAAAATTTGAAGACTGATTGTTGTAATTGCCAAAATCATTGTGGCTTCCACCACCTCCAGAATTGCTTTCATCATTACCAAATCCATTATAGCCATCCACACTGCCACCATATCCACAACCACCATGGCTGCCACCACAGCCACCACAACCACTGAAGTTTTCTCCACCACCAAAGTTGTTATTCCTACCGAAACCACCTCCACGACCACCACCAAAGTTTCCAGAACCATTTCACCTCTTTGGCTGTAAGAAGCACTGGCCATCTCTTGCTTTGACGGGGCTTTCCTAACTTCACAGTTGTGACCATTCACAGGATGGCATTTCTGAATGACAGTCTTATCCACAGAGTCATGGTCGTCAAAGGTTACAAAGGCAAAGCCCCTTTTCTTGCCACTGCCTCGGTCAGTCACGATTTCAATGACTTCAATTTTTCCAAACTGTTCGAAATAATCTCTTAGGTGATGTTTTTCTTCTTCAGTGTCTCCTTTAATGCCACCAACAAATATGTTTTTCACGGTTAAGTGGGCAACTGGTCTTTGAGAATCTTCTCTTGAGACAGCTCTTTTTGGTTCCACAACTCTTGCATCCACCTTGTGTGGCCTTGCATTCGTGGCTGCATCCACCTCCTCCACAGTGGCATATGTGACAAACCCAAAGCCCCTGGAGCGCTTGGTGTTGGAACCTCTCATGACCACACAGTCCGGGAGTGTTCCCCGTTGCTCAAAATGTTTCCTCGGGCTCTCATTGGTTGTTTCTAAGCTCAGCCCTCCAATGAAGAGCTTCCTCCGCTGTTCGGGCTCTTTGGGAGACTCTGACTTAGACAGGACGGCAGGGAGAAGAGAGACTTTAACGATGCATCTTTGGTGTGTCCACGAGCAGAAAGTAGCAAGCTGACGAACGTGTCTCGTATCTGTAGTTTTGATGCCCTTTTCAATTCTTTAAAAAAAAAAAAAAAAGAATTCTAAAGAGGACCAAAAAAAGAACATGTCAGTGCAGCCAGCTCTCTGTATATGGGGGTTTCACGTCTGTGGATGCAGCCAATCGTAGGTCCGAAATATTTTGGGGAAAAACAATTTAAAAATACAACAATAAAAAATAAAAATCTAAAAATATAGCAGCTACTTACATAACATTTGCATTGTATTAGGTATTATGAGTAATCTAGAGATGATTTAAAGTATACAAGAGGATGTGCATAGGTTATATGCAAATACTACACCATTTTGTATAAGGGACCTGTGGATTTTCGTAGCTGTGGGGGTCCTGGAACCAATCCCCCTCAGATACTGAGGGACGACTGTAAGCAGTTATCTGATAAAACTAGTAAAATAGTCATCCTTCTGTTAAGAAAAGAAATAGGAAAACACAAATAATATTGTATGTAATTGAAGGTCCCTTTGGATTCTAAAATTCCACGATTCTGTGGTTGTGGGTTATGGAATTCCTACTAGGTGGCTTTGCCTGTCCAGCTTCAGCCTCTCTGCCGTTCCACCTGGTTACTAAACGCTAGGACAATCCAGGGATGGAGGCAAGGCTCTATGTCTCACCCACATGGTATGTCCATTAGCTCATGCAGTTAGACGAGAAAACACAGCTGAATGCATTGACTGTAATGTAGTCATTGCTCACAGCAGGCGCTCTGTAACGTGCTCCTCTGGCCTCTAGAATACCTACAATGTAACAGGGACTGTGCACAATAGATTCCAGAGGTGGAAACAGAGATGCACACCCCACCCTCAAAAATGGCAACCTCTTAGGAAGACAGCCGTGAAATAAGTAAGTACACAAACAGTGAGGATGAAAAGTACTGAGCAAGAGAAGGATAGGGTGCGGTAACAGGGGATTGACGGTGTCTGTGAGGGTACCAAGTGAACAGGGTGGCTGAGGACCAGAAATGAGGTAGGGAGGGTGGGAAATTGTATGTGGAGAAAGCCACTTAGTGTGTTTAAGAAACCCAGTAGGCTGGGCTGGCCTGAGCCTAGAGAACATGGGAAAGAGGTAGAAGCTTTTAGGAATTGGAGGCTTTCTTCTGGGGCAGTGGGGAGCCACCAGATGGTTTTTACCACCACTGCTGGTTAAGCACCTGAAAGAAAGCCCACATCTCAGTAACCATGATCTGTAGTTAGCCTCTTATTTCCCAAACAAAATTCTATTTCTCCCGTTCAAAAAAGCAAAGGCCACTAGTGGATATCCTGTGTCTGATACCTATCTATTAGTGAATTAAATGCTTTCTTTTCAGTTAAACCATTAAACTTTTCATATTTTTTAACTTGAAATAGGCTTGCAATGCAAGAAGCTGTCTGGGTTTTTCTTTTGAACTGTGTGGATTTTAAACTGTATTTACCACAATGTATATTTTAATAATGTCTTGGGGGATGTGTTCTGGCTGCCTGCGTTATTGTCACACCGAGTGTTGTCCAGGAATTGCTGACGTATGTTTCACTGGGACGCCTTCTCCCATTTCTCTGTCACCATGCCTCGCATCAGGACTCAGTAAGTACGGTACTTCAGCTTGGATTAATTGAAGAGGAGATTCCATGCTAATTCTTGGCAATCTCAGTCTCTTGTCTCCCTAAATTTCCATTTTCCGTGAGGAACAAGAGGGTATTGTCAAAAGGAAAAACAACCTGTGTAACCACCAAACTCCTGTCATCTATTGTTACATTAACCCATGGGTCATTTATCATAGCATCGTGACTGTAGGAGAGAAAACAGAGTGCTTCTCAGGAGCCAGCAGATTTTGTCAACAGCACCAGGGTGCTAATTTTACTGTGTTTGTATGAAATGTGTGTTCTAAACTGATGCATTTGTTTGACAACTTTATTGATATTTCAAGTTGAATAATCATCTATGTCTGAGCATTTAGTTCTTCAAATATTTTGCCATTTAAAAGTTTTATACTTTCTCTGATCAATGATTCACCGAAGGATTTATAGCAATGTCAGGCTTGGCATACATCAGTTTATAAATTTGCCTGGATTTAGCAGATATTCCCTTAGGATTTCATAGGTATGTAACGAAACTTTTTTTATTGCAGCAGTAACTTGTAGACCAAAACATACACACATGCACACATATATCTATGTATAATTTTGATGTATATATGTGAGAGCTGTATGTTTAGTTGTTTTATATTTATATATATATATATATATATTTGTGTGGGGGGGAAAGCAATAAATATAGTAACTTCTAAACATATCTAATTTTAAATATCTGTCCTATATCATGGTGAACTACTGAGCTAATAAGCTGGAAAAAATGGAATAAAGTGGGGGAAATGGCTACATTTATGTTTATCACATCCTTAAAGGCATAATTTGAAAAATAATTCCCCAAGTGACTACTTATCAACCCAATCCTTTATTTTAATAATTAGAAATAATAACAAATAATGACATTACTAATTGAAATGTCAATTTTGATAAGCTCTTACTTATTTCTCTACTAAAATGGCTTTCTGAAAGTATCACAAGAAGTTAATGAATTGCATGTTAATTAAATTTGAACTCTTCTCCTCTAGTATTCAAATGGAAAAAACTGAAATATAATATATTCAAATTGCTTTGTAGTAAGTTGAACATTAATGGCAATATAACTATAATATATAGTAACGTTACACATGAATGTGATGAGAATCTGTAATATTCATAATGGAATTTGCTACTTTTGAACATTGATTTATCTTTTAAGTTCATTTTGTTCTGCAAATTTAAATGCTGAAATGATGTTTTACCAGCATTTCCTAATAGCCAAGTGCAACTTTTTATGAAAAATTTAAATATTCTCGTTCAACTAACAAGTTCATGTATCTTTTCTCCTCTTGTTTTGTTAGCCTCTGAGCAAATTTCCTCCTATGATAAATGATATTTCATTCTGGTTGCCCTCTGAGAATTACGCAGAGAATGATTTCTACGACTTAGTCCGAACGATTGGAGGAGACCTGGTGGAAAAGGTTGATCTCATAGACAAGTTTGAACATCCAAAGTAAGTGAAAAGCTTTCTGATTTTACCCTTGACTATCTCCATGTGATAAATGTCATATGGAAGCATATCATAAAATTTGCTGAAACCCAGTGTATCTGAAACAGAATGTCTTCTGAATTTGTAGTGAATGTATAGCTTATCAGGAAACTCTTTGGTATCAGTCCTCTCTGAAAATCTTTCCAAGACACATTTTCCATCCTTCCTGCCTTAGTAAAGAAAATATATGAAACAGAATCTTTTAAAAGTCCTGTGGCTTTTCAGTATTGTTTGTGGAAGTGACTTCTAACCTTAGCATGTTCCAGGTGCAGAGGAAATGAGGCAGAAAGAATGGTTTGTGGAGTAGAAGTTGTTTTGATAGACTCTCAGCAAATATTTATTAAGCATTTACCACATGCCAAGATCTATATTACGTCCTAGGAATTAAACGTGTTCCAAACAGACTTATCTCTGCCTTCTTGGAACTTACAGTCTTGTGAGAGAGGCAGACATTAAATACATGATTATGAAAGTGTGCTACTATGAGGGAAAAATGCACTGGGTGTCATGAAAAAACTAATTTCATTTGGGGAGTCAGGGCAAGCCACTTTGAGACATGGAAGCTGAGAACAGAAGGATGATGGGCGGTGAAGAAAGAAGCAGGAGCATCCCAGATAGCACATGGGAGTCCTGGGGGGCAAAGGGCACATGAGGTGCAGAAGGCAGCCAAGAACACAGCAGCTCAAGGAACAAGGGGGAGGCCATGTAAAGTGATGATTGTAGGGTAGTGATGTATTTCCAGGGCCAGGTGGGGCCAGAACCTGCAAGGTCTGAGACTTGGAATTTTACCCTAATTGTAGTGGGAAGCTATAGAAGGATAGGAGCAGAGAGATAAGGGACGTGATCTGATTTGCATTTCTGATGGGTCACCTTTAAATGGTCCCCTTTGGCTCCTAACTGTTAAAGAAGAAACAGTCACCAAATCCTGTCTAGCTCACACCTCCATTTTTGCCTTCCCCTCCTGATTGTTCCAGGTGTGTCATATCTATGTTGTCAGGGCTCCTGGACCCCATGTTCTATCCTGTGATTCAGACTCCCATCTGTTTTCTTCTTTGTCTTTTAAAGCATTCATTCTCTAGATAAAGATGTTCAGTGTTCACTGCCAATTCTTTTGTCTTACTTTCACCAATCATCTAAATGACTGAAGTACATCATCTAGAATTTTGCTCAACAACTTGTGGAAACAATAGTCCCTGAGCTCTCGCATGTTTGTTTATACTTGAATAACAGTTTGGTTGGAAGTAAAATCTTGGCTTCGTCTTTCTTTTAGGGAGGATCTTGTAAGTGCTGCTCAATTGTTCTTTCAAGTTTAATTTCATGTAAAGAAATCTGATGCCATACTTGATCTTTTTGCTTTTTGTTTTAAAGGATTCCTTCTTTATCTTTCAAGTTTAATACCTTTATCAAGTTCCACCTCAGTATTGATCTATACTCCCTAGTATATATGATATATACTCCCTAGTATATATCATTGTGTTTCACAGATTGGACTCTTATTTATTTTAGGAAAATTTTCTTGAATTATATCTTTAGGGATTTGTTCTGATCCATTGTTCTGTTCTGTTTCGTTCTTCAGGGATCCAGTTATGCATAAGTGGGCTCTCCTTGGTCTGACTTCTGTACCTATTATTTTCTTTCTAATGTTTTAAAATTCTTATTTCCGCTTCATTTGGTATGCTTTCCTCATTGTTATTCTTCTTTGTCCCTTACTGTGTTTTCTTCTGTCTTTTCTCCCTTGTGTACCTTGCATCTGCAGTTACTTTGCTTTTCTCCCCGTTCTGAGTTCTGCAAGCTCACATTTCAGCTCCCCCTGATTTCTTGCCATCTTTTCTCTGAGTTATTTCTGCTTTCTGGTCTTCCTTCGTAGAGAAATTGCTTCACTACATTTAAAAAATTCATTGTAAAATATTTAGCCAGAAATTTCATATGCCCCAATGGCAACATTTTTTTGTGACTTCTCCGTTTCTCTGCCATTGTCCTCTTTTTTCCCTCAATTCTTTTTTAATTGATCTGTCAATGGTGTGCATATGATCGCTTTTTTGCCACTCACATTTGAATACATTGGGTTTCCTGGACCAGCTGTTTGCACAAGACTGGGGGGAGGTTGAGGGTTGGCATAGCAGGAAGGGGCTGGGGTAGACATTCAGCCTAGCTTGTTTTCACGCTTTCTTTTTCTCCAGTGCCAAGAAACCAACTCTTTCTTTAAACATGACTCATCTCTTCGATTTTTTTGTATAGGTCTTCCTCCCACCCCAAATCTACACTTGTTAGAAACAGAAGAATGACCTTTGCCTACCCCATTATCAACACTTGGAGATAGAGACTTTACACTTCAGATTGTAACCCTTAGCTAAAAAAAAAAAACCCATGTTTTTGCTGGAGTTTTCTGAGATGTGCCACTCTGTGTATTTCATCTCTTCACTTCCTCTCATTTGGCTTCTACTTGATTTCAGCTGCTGTTGGCAACCTTTAAATATATTTTGGAGCTTGCAGATGATATCTGTCTCCTAACTTTACAGAAAATAGAATGTATGGGGTAGTCTGGATCCTTGATGCTGTGGAGTGCCAATTCAGCCCTGGACTTTTATGTGAGAAAGAAATTTCCAGGAGTTTCCATGTTGATACTGGAAGTCTAGTTATTTACATTTGAAGAGAAGGAAAAATATTGGAACACGACTGATTGCTAAGTACTAATTGATATGCCAAAAGCATGTGACTTGTAATTTTTTTCCCATTCTTTTTTAGTACAAGTTGAGTATCCCTTATCCAAAAAATACTTGGGGCCAGAAGTGTTTCAGAGTTTGGATCTTCTCAGATGTTGGAATATTTGCCTATATGTAATGAGATATCTTGGGGATGGGACCCAGGTCTAAACACAAAGTTTCTTTCATATATACCTTATACACGTATCCTGAAAAGTAATTTTATACAATATTTTTAATAATTTTGTGCATGAAATAAAGTTTATGTATATTGAATAATCAGAAAGCTTCAGATTTTGGAGCAGTTTGGATTTTGGATCTTCAGATTAGAGATGCTCAACCTACAGAAAACTCTGGAATCAGGGATTTGGAATTCATTCTTAATTTTTGAGCTCACAGCCTCTTGCTTTCTGATATGGCTGTAGCTTCACCCTTGCCAGCGTCAAAAGTGAGATGAGTGACCTTTTCGCTTGGAGATTTTCGGAACCTACAAGGTTATAGAGAGATGCTAAAAACCTAGGAAGCTGAGAGAAATTTCTGTTGTGCTGGATGTGGGCGTAGATGTTGCTTGAGGAGGGGGTAAACATTGAATTTGTTTGATAATTTGGTAGTGTTCAAGGGGAATGCTGAATGGGCATGCTAACTGGAGAGATTGCAGTGGGAGTGGGGTAATGTCAGGGTCCTGTGGACCCAGGGACAGATCAGGCAGGCAGACACCCCATGAAAAACAAAGTCACTGAAAAAACATGAATATTTTTCTAAAAAAAATAGAGTATTGGAAATACTCTTTGAATGCAGGTATACACACACAACCCCATACTGACTGCTAAAAGGTGAACTTTTTCAGTTCCTTCTGAAGGAGACAGTACTGTTGATTAGAAGTTTAAAAAATTCCTCATTGGCACTGATCTTACAATATCTTAAATACATATTGTACAGATATTTAAAGACTGTTTTTTGGAGCTATGCCAAAGGGCATGGCTGCCAAGGGCATGTGACCCTCTTAATAAGGGGCTTGGTGATTGGAGTAAGGTTCCTATGGCAGATGTTGCTAATTATCTCTCAATATCCAACTCCCCCCGTCCTTCCGCCTGGTACCATTTTTGTAATAACAAAAACCTGATTTTTTAGCTCAGCAATTTTGCACCCAACTAGAAGTCTATATTTCTAAATTTGACCAATGATTTGTAAGTAGACATGTCTAGTGGTATTTCCAGAAGTTTCTTTAAAAGTTGAACTGAGGGTATTCTTTTTTCTTCCTGCTACTTCATTGTGAATGTGATAGCTAGTATTCTGGCAGCCATTTTGGGCCATGGTGCGGCCTTGGCAATGGAGACTGTATGGAGTGGAGCAATAACATAGAGGAAATAGCCTGGGGCTTGAATCTGTGTCACTTCAGCCCTGGACGTTTAGCTGAGAGAGAAATACCTTGTTTAGGCCACTTGTTTTTTAGATCTCATTATTGACAGCCAAAGCGAAACCTAGCTATTATGGTACTGGGAAATATACCTGAGAAAAAGGACACATTATTTAGTAATGATGGCTTACTGTGCAGTGATCCTCAATAAGTATCTAGGGCAAGAGTTGACCAGATTGTGAATATTTTTGACTTTGTGGGTCATAAGATTTCTCTCATAACTACTCAAGTCTGCAACTGCAAAAGCAGTCACAGATAAAATATGAACAAACGAGCCTAGTTGTGTTCCAATGAACTTTGACTACAATATCAGACAGTGGAGTGTGAATTTGGCCCATGGGCTATAGGTTGCTAACCCTTGATTTGGGGGAGGGGGATACTTGAAGTTTAAGACTCTGACTCTCAAATTCCAAAACCCTCTACTAGGAGATCATCCTTCCTTGAGCACCCTTTTCCCCCCCTCCCCATCTCCCCACTGAGTCCCTGACTACTTAGGTGATACAAAGTGAATGGTCTCCTGACTTTGAACTTTGACCTCAAGATTTATTTTATTCTCTAAACACATAAATGAAATATAGCCAGATAGTGCCAAAGAGCTTCGACCCTTTCTTTGCCTAATATCAAAGCATGCTTACGTGTGAGATGTGATAGGACTGAGTGAAAGACAAAGTCATTGAACACATTGCATGTTATTTTCTGAACAAAAACAGATCCCGAGATGTCTCAGGGAGACATAAACTGCCGAAGAAGAGCCTAATTTCATATTAGACAAATGGAGAAATTTTTTCTTGATTACAAATAACAGCTTGTGCCCTGAAGGAGGATAGATGTTCAGGTTAGAAAAAAATGGCATTTTGTTCCAGCCAGTCGTTTAGAACCTTCTCCCAGAGGATCTTTTCCACTTAATCTATGGGCCACTTAATGTGCAGAAGAGTTCTTGTAGTTCTAAAATTTAATGTAACAAAAAATAGAATGGTGATTACCTGTAGGGAAGGGAACCAGGTTACCATGTCCTTTGACATCTTTGGAATATTGTACTATACGATGCACTGACTAAATGGGTAACTTGAGAAGGCAGTCATGTATGTCAGCATATGAACTTGATATCCCCTCCAGCACATTTGTAATAGGAATACATTGATCATCTTCAGTCTCCAAGTTCGTGCACCTTAAGGAATTATGGTGTTGTTTTTTGTTTTATTCTGTAACACCAGTTGCTCAGAATATTTCTTAGCGAAATGGGGTACGAGGAAGAGTGAAGAGTAGCCCAGGGGAACTTAGCCATTGCCTTTAGCTGCCAGCACTTCATTTGGAGATGCCAGCTGATTATTTATGAACTGTGGAGATGGACTGTAAAATTAAGTAGACCTTAACAGGTCAGATTTGGTCTGACTTTAAGACAGACCTTTTTGAGAGTTAGAATTGGGAAGTAAAATTTTTTTCACTACCATCCCCCTCCTTTGACTGCAAGGAGGGATTTGGTGGTGAAAAATGCCCCAGGCACCTGCAGCAAGGGCAGGCTTGAAAAGGTGGATTCACTGATGCCCCAACCCGATTCTGCTCGTAGACTCACTCCTTGTTCCTGGGGCTGCTGCTGGCCTGCCACTTCCTGCTTACAGTAAAAAAAAAGGGGCTTCCTGAGTCTGTGCACTGTCAGTCAGAGCAGGGATGCTAGAAGTGAGCTCCCTCAACCCCAGGTCACTAAAGGGGCCTCTCAGTTCTCTTCATCCCTACTTGAACTTCCTCATGGTTCTATTCCCTTTGGTGATCGATCACTTGCCTTTTTTTATAATTTGGCTTAAGTGAGTAGACTAGAACACTTGTGACCATATCTGACAGAATTCTCAAGAGGGTCTTCACCATGAGAGACACCTTCTCGGTGTGGCTGGCCTGGCTTCCCTGTGTGCATGAGTCATGCATGTTGACCTGGTCCAAGCTCTTCTTTCTGCAGTACTGGAGCAGCATTCGATGAGGCAGTTCAAGTGCATTCTCCTTCCAGTCTCCCTCTCTTCGTTCTTGTTTCCATGTGTTCATTCATTTTCACTTTGTCAAATTACACCCAATAAAAATGCCAATGCATAAAAATTTGAAAATAGGAAAGATGAGATTCACCCATCATCTCAACACCCTAACACACCAACTCTTACACTTTTACATTTTCCCAATCCTGACTGTTTTCCATATGTGTGCATCAGATGAGTTTTCAACCCTTACATAAAGAAGTTAGTATATGCTTTGCATTGTCATCCCTTGGTCTTGGGGAAGGTTTTTTTAACCTCATACTACTACTATTTTGGACCCAGTAACTCTTTGTCCTGTGTGTTATAAGATGTTTAGCAGAACCCCTGTCCTCTACTCACTAGATACCAGTAACAGCCTTCCTACCGTGCCCGCACACATACACACACACACACACACAAACACAAACACACACGACAGTCAAAAATGTCTCCATTGCCCCCTTGATAGGCAAAATTGCCCCCAGTTTGAGAACCACTGGGATTTTCTTTAATGGAGAATGTCTTATGCTTCGTATAAAAAAAGTTTCATAAAATTGTGCTTCATTTTATGTTACAAGCAGTGGGGAGAAGGGATAGAACACATCACAGGAGGAGGTGTTCTAGTAGGGGCTGTAGTGGTCCCAAGGAACAGAGAGACCCACTTGTTCAAAGCTAGGACAAGCTGGACAAATTAACCAGGCTTTGGAAAGAGCAGGAACTGAGGCAGATGAAAGGTCTGACCTTCACTCCTTCCGTGGTGTCACTACTTCCCTATTCCGTTCCATTTTCTCACACTCATTCTGTCTCTCCCCACTTTCCCACTGTGTCATTTCTGCTCTTTTTTGTCTTATACAGAGTTCAGAATACCCCACCAGGGCCCTGAGCCCACAGGACCTTCACTGTCCAGCAATCAGCACCAACTCCAAGTCCCTTGCCTTATTCTGATGGTCACAACAAAGGGACCTGATTAGCCCAACTCAACTTTTCCTGCCAGATCAGAGGCAGCTGGTAGATGGGCTCCACTTGAGTCAGATGCCTGCCCAGGGTGTAGTTAGCCACGTGGGTGAGGTAAACAGGCCTCCGGCCTTCTCCTACCTGTCAGTAGGTTTACTGTTGTTACACATCCTTCTTTATTTTCTCTTTCACCTGAACTACATAGCTTCTGATTTAGGCACTACCACTTCTAGACTTCCTTAAACTTCATGCAAAGAGACATGCCATAAATAAATTTGCCAAGTGATTCTTGAGTTCCTGTGCTATGGAAAACATTGGGCTAATTGCCGTGTGGTCATAAGGGTAGGGAGGCAAGATTCTGAGGTTTTTGTTTGCTTGTTTTTGTTTGTTTTTTGAGACAGGACTTTGCTCTGTTGGC
>NW_012102809.1:6088412-6107876 GCF_000951045.1 Mandrillus leucophaeus
ACATTAACATCTCTTCTCTTTCTACATTACCTGCAGTCTTTTCTAGCCAATCTGCTTCATTATCCAGCGCAAATTCTGGAATGAAATAGCCTGACTGACTGAGCTAAACACCATCACGCCTTTTGGGCAGATCCCCTTGCATCAGGCTGCCTCCTGGGGTGCTGGGCCACCTGCACATGGACTACCGTTGGGTTAAGAATCCATTGTCAATCTCATTAGGGGCCACTTATGAAACAGCCCAACCTTACTCACCAGAGCAGGAAGCCATTGGCAGAGCAATTTCAACCTGGAGGGCTCATCAGATTTTTTACACCGCCTTCCTCTTTCCCCCATCCGCCACCAGTCAGCTCCATGTGTAGAACTCTGTGTAACTGCACCTCATTGTTGGCTCATTCTTAGCTTTTATTCTCTATTTGCATTTAAACTTTTCTAGGCTATTCCACATGATGGAAACTCCTTAGAGGCCTGTGGCATAGTAGCTGCTATGGTTTGAATGTTTGTGTTCCTTCAAAATTCATGTCGAAAAGTAATCTCTATTGTGGTAGTATTAAGAGGCAAGGCCTTTGGGAAATCATTAAGTCATGAGAGCTCTGCCCTCATGAATGGGGTTTGTGTCCTCATAGAAGAGGCTTCAGAGAGCTGCCTGCTCCTTCCATCTCTTCCACCATGGGGAGGACACAGTGTTCGTCTCTTTTGTCCTTTGTCCCTCCGCCATGTGAGGACAAATAAGAGGAGCCATCTATGAAGTGGAGAGAGACAGCCTTCACCAGACACCAAATCTGTTGACACCTTGATCTTGGACTTCCCAGCCTCTAGAACGGTGAGAAATGCATTTCTATTGTGTATTAATTACTCAGTCTAAGCTGTTTTGTATAGTGGCAGGAACAGATTAAGACAATAGCTCATTTTCATCTTCCTGCAATGTTTATATCAGTGGAGGGAGACTTACTACATAATGCTTGGTGGATGGTTAACTAGTCCTTCTTCCTTCCTTAGAGGAACTGTTAGTAAATGACTGGAAATAGTTTATGACATGAGAAGTAGAGTCAATGTAGTTTAGTGGAAGGGCTCAGAATTTAGAATTGGAAGGCATGGGTGAGTCCTGACTTTTTACATCTTAGATGTGTGATGTTGGGACTTTCTGAGCCTTAGTTTCCTCATCTACCACCAGGAGTAATATCATCCATAAATGGTAGTTATGAAAACTAGATGACACTATATATGTGAAATGCTTTGAAAATTACAGAGAGTTCCAAAACACGAGTTAGCTGGTAGAGTAAAAAACCAGTAAGTGTCATAGTCAATCTAACTTGTACTTTAAAATGAAGAATAACCTCCTCAGTACAACTGGGAGCCTTGGACTTGGCAGCCAAATGCATATAACTGGGAAGTTGTGATAATGAAGGGAAACAGAATGAGACTTTGCATAAAACTGTCATTCAGAAATGATGCATGTTATTCCTGCAATTTAAGGAGGAAATTTTTAATTAAAAAAATACTTTGTAGGCCGGGCATGGTGGCTCATGCATGTAGTCTCAGCACTTTTGGAGGCCGAGGCAGGTGAATCACAAGGTCATAAGTTCGAGACCAGCCTGACCAATGCAGTGAAACCAATGCAGTGAAACCCCGTCTCAGTGAAAAATACAAAAATTAGCTGGACGTGGTGGCGTGTACCTGTAATCCCAGCTACTCAGGAGGCTGAGGCAGGACAATTGCTTGAAGCCAGGAGGTGAAGGTTGCAGTGAGCCGAGATCACACCACTGCACTCCAGCCTGGGTAACAGAGCGAGACCGTGTCTCAAAAAAAAAAAAAAGACTTTGTAAAGTGACATCGATGCTGGTCAGCAGAGTTATATAGCCAGTCTTGGTGTTCTCTGGGTCGTGTGTTGGGAAAATGCTGTGGACAGTGGCAGATGAGATGACATTTCTGGTTTGCAAATCACATCCTGGTCTTATTCCTCTGGACAGAGCCAAATAAGTGCAGTTATCTGAACTTAAAGATAGCCCAGCACTGAAGAGCCAATGACAGCTAATCTTGAGAGAGGCGTGGGTGCAGGGAGCTTGTCAGAAGTTGTGTCCCCCTGAAACTGACAGCATGCAGTACCAAGGAGATGGCCAGATGCTGCCAGGCCTCTTTAAAACTCTCCTGGCTGCTCCCTTTTCTTTCCCATTTTTATTGTAATGCCGGTGATGTGGGTATAAGAACTTTTGTTGTCGTGGTTCAGACAGCCGAGAAAGCAATTCTCAAGAACTATTTTTAGCCTGGATATCTGCTTTCCCCTTCTTCCTTTCTCTTTCCTCCTTCCCCAAGCTTTCTTTTAATAGCTTAGGATGGGTGCATCTCATTCCCATCACATAGCAGCCCTGTTTGACGCCAGCATTAGACGAATTAAATCACAGTTAGTTCAGTCCCCAAACACCTTGCTCCTCCTTGTTGCCCTGCACATCACCATTTGCCTGAAGATTCTTTGGGATTCCCTTCAGTGCTGTCCTGGCAGGGACCCAGGAGTAGCGTCTCTGCAGAGAGAAGGGCAGAGGCAGAGAGACCGCTCAGCAGTGGCTAGGCAGGGAGCGAAGCCAGGCGCTGAAGGAGCTGTGTCTTCAGTGATCTGCGGTAATGCGTATCTTTATGAAATCCTTTGTAACTTTCACTTAGCGGTTTTCAGCGAGTCTCTGGCTATTGTCTTCCCTTGGCATCCCGGGCACCTTTTTGTAGTGTGGTGATGGGACGCTCTCTTTCCAAGATGAGGGATGAGAGCAACTCACATCCTTTGATGTTCCCTGTCCCATCCCCTTATGATTAGATTCAAGCAAGTTAAATGCACACCGAGAGCAACCTGCGACATGATATAAGTTACAGAATTGCTGGCAGAAACGGCGTAGGGTGGGGCACCCCCCCGCCATTTTAGGCAGTTATGAGTGAGACTCTGAATTGTTCGAGATCTTTAAACTTGTTGCCTCCGTTCACAACATCACTTCCTTCTGGCTACCACCCAAATTCGATGTCCGGAGCCAGCATGGGAGTCTGCCCCTCATCCCCGCCCAACTCACTGTCCATCCACCTGTGTCAGTCTCGGAGTTCTTCTCATCCCACACATGGCTCAGCTTTGAATGCACCGTAGCTCCCACAGTTAATGATATTGTCTTGAAAATGAAGAGATTTGTGAATTTGGATACATCCTGGCCCCTTCAGAGGGACCTTTATCTTAATTGTAGATCCTGAGGCTACGTCTCTAAAGACAAGCCTGTGATTTGTGAGACAGTCTCGAGGATATGCAGGTGATACCTGTTGGAGTCACGCTTCACCAGTTCACATTTCTGAGCAGCGCAGACGGGTCTGGCAGACTTGGGCCTCACGTTGCTGGTCTTCTCCAGAGCAAGAAACAAGCTGAGCTCCAGGATAACACAAGCAGGGCCACTACTGACACGGGGGTGCAGGCTGAGGCAGCTCCCATGTCTCTTGTGCTAATTCTTTTCTTTAATTTGCTCATAACTGAGGCTCAAGTAGCAGCCAGGAGGGTGAACCAAAGAAGGCAAGGGGCCAGCACAGACAGGGATGCATGGTCAGCTCCTAGGGGAGGGACTGATGACGTGCACAGATGTCTGCCAGTGGTCCTAATGGCACCCAAGATCCTGGGTGTCTGTCTTAGGAGGGATGTTTGGTAGAGAGACAAGTGGCCAGTGGACACTGCACATGTGTGGCGGGGCAGACAAGTGGTCACAGAGAAATAAGGCTTAGGGGGACAGCAATCCAGTCACTGGCAGAGTGGAATCCTAGGTAAGGCACAATTATAGAGGAATGTGGAGATCACTCCCTGGGCTGTGGGACCCTGCTGTTACAGCAGGATCATCAGCAAGGCTGCCTGCCTGCCCTGATGGTGAGCCACTGGCCAGGCTCCAGATGGTCTCTCCTGAGAGGTAGGACTGGGCTTGGAATCACAACCAGGCTGAATCTCAGATGCGCAGGTGGTGGGGATAGTTAAGTTAGAAACATCCAGGCATCGAGCAGGTCTTTACAGGGGCTTCAGCTGGTTTTTTGTTTTGTTTAATAGCGTACAGCTTCATAGTAATCTACATATTCATGTATAGTTTAGAGCCAGGGAAGGTGTTATCATGATTGGAATTTAATTGGGTGTCTAGTAAGAAAAAAGCAAGGCAGAATGTTCCATGACATTCACAGGAAGGAGATAAGGCCCGAAGGAAGCCTAGTACAAATAAGGGAATCCCTGCTTTCTAGTGGGAACTACCTCAAGGAAAAGGCACTAACCAGACACTTAGGAAATGAGTTCTCAAACTCAGACATCCCCAGCCTGCGGGTCCAGATGAGGGTACGTAATAATGTTCATACTCAGATAGCCTAAGTGCATCACCACCTACCTGGTGTCATGGACCCCAGTATTCCGCAGAGCCCCCCAGAAGTGTTTCTGTAGGTCTCAGGGGGTGTCCACAGTAAGCTAACTTCCACTGGAGATGACAGTGACTCCCACTGGGCCCCCAGGGGACACCACCGTTGAGGCTTTGGGGCCATGATGGTGTCCAATTGTATTTCAGAGCTTTGCCTTTCCCCACTGCCCGCTTGTCACCTGGGACTTAAGCAGCTCAGCTTTGAGCCCCACTTTTCTACCAGCTTTGCAAAGCCCCTCTCCCAAATCCTCCTTAGGCTTTCCCCTCCAGGTAAACCCATGCAAATAAAGGTTTGGAGATTTCACCTCAGACCTGATTAGATCTCAGTTTTGACTAAATTCTTTTACGTGGGAGCACAGTTCAGAAATGAGGACGAAATCAACAGAATTCCAGTTGCCTAGTAATCTTTTGTGAGCATCGCTAGAGTCATGCATCATTGAACGACGGGGATGCATCCGGAGAAATCTATCATTAGCTTTTGTTATGCAAGTATTATAGAGTGTACTTAAGCAAACCTAGAAGGTGCAGCCTACTGCACACATAGGCTGTATGGGGTACGGTGTAGCCTGTTGCTTCAAGGCTACAAACCTGCACAGCATGTTACTGTATTGAATACCGTAGGCAGTTGTAACACAGTGTTAAGTATATGTGTATCTGAACATATCTAAAGATACTTTATACAAGTGGCAGCATAGTAGGTTTGTTTACACTGCATCACCACAAATGCACGAGTAATGTGTTGCTCTGTGACTTTACATGGACTATAATGTCACTAGATGAGAGGTAGCTTTCAGCTCCACTGTAATCTTATGGGACCATCATTATGTATGCAGTCTTTCTTTGACTGAAATGCCGTTGTGCAGTGCATGACTGTATTTTATAAGATGAGCCTAATTTGTGTTAGACTTCTCGGGAATGAAGGCATACCCTACAGTAGGTTTTGGATTCTGTGTTTGACAGATGTGGCTGCTTTTCTTTGCTTTCACTTCCCCCTAAAGGAAATAACAGTAGTAAGATGAAGAAAGAAGAAACAAGTAGTGAAAATTAAGCAGGTGAAATATTTATATAAGGCATGACAGCTGTGGTCTAGACATTTACACAGAATGTTACTAGAGTAATTGCTTATCTCATAATTCATTAAATATGCTAATTTCTCCTAGCAGATTGCCTGTCCAGCAATGCACATGGCATACAATTTTTGAAATTCTGCATTGATGATGGAATAAGCATTTCTAACCCATTTCTCTGTTATAGCAATTGCCACATTGCATGGTGTTTATATGTCTTTTCATCGTTGCACTAAGTTACTATGAAGTACTGGGTCTTTAGCTTTCCACTACATTTGGGATATACAGCAGAATAAGTACTCGATACATATTTTTGATGAATTAATGATAAAGAGAAAGAAATCCCACCAACAGCATATGTTGTATTATTTTTTCTCCAGATGTAACTGACCTAACTTGCTCCACAGGCCACAACTTAACCTCAGTTGGCAGTGTTTTCCAGCCAGGTGACCAGAACTCTTTACTGTCCATTATGATGATTTCTTTAAAAGGGAGAAACTGACTGGGGTGGAGAACGCTCCTTAGAAACAGAAGTTGGGTGTACAGTAAGTTGGGTTCTTAGTAAATTGCTGATATAAAAATAATTTGGTTCTGGCCAAATATTCAGATAGGGAAAAGGGAAAAAAAGAAAAGTGCTTTTAACAAGGTTAGTCAAATCCTATACAAAATATAGTTTAAAACTCTTTAGCTTCCAGGAGCAGAAAACGGTAGGAAGTGTGTAAATTAGTCACGGTTACCTGGGAAACCCTTTCTGATAGGAAGCACGGAGATCACAGGGTCGGAGAGAATTCAGGGAGTCGAATTGTAACGTGTTTGTGTGTAAGTCTGCTCGTTTGTTTGCCACAGATGAGGAGCAGGGAACATTTCTGAAGGAAGGTAACATCAAAGGAAGTAAAATGCTTGTCTGTACAGGGAAAGCAGAGAAACTTCAGGTCTCTTGAAGGTGTAATTTCCAAACCACTGTGAACCTCTGGCCCGGGCTCTCAGAACCCCTTTGTAGAAGCAGCTTCTTCCCCCACATGCATGGTCAGTAAGGGAGCCTCCATGTTGGCAGAGCGAGACTCCATGCTTTGGCCCCGTGGACAGATCTGAAGATGGGCACCCAGCAAAGCTGGGCAGGCGAGGCCTCTTCTCTGTAATGTTTGGACAGAAAACCAAAGGCCGCTTGGGTTACTCCTCCAGCAGCTGAAGCTGTGAGTACCTAGGAACCATGGCCACGTTTCCCATCAAGGGGAGAATGTGGTGAACAGGGATGAGAGATGGAGGGAAAGTGCTGGTGTGCCTGAGTCCCTGGTTCGCTGGTGTCCTGGCGGCCAGCCGCATGCTGCCCTTCCCACAGCTTGGTTATCCAGCCCTTCCTCCGATTCCCTAAGCCAGTGGTAATTCTCCTGTTGTTTAAGCTGGTTTCACGTGCATTGCCATCACTTGAGATCAAATGAGTTCTAAAACACGTGCAACTGCAGACTTCAGGCACTAGAAGAGGACAAGAAGGAAGAGGTAAGAGGTTGAAGTGATCAACTTCTTTGTGAGAGAACTCTGGAGCACCACAGGGTTGAGGCTGAGATGACCATTTCAGTATGAACCAAAAAGGGTTCTTTTCCTTATAGCTAGAACAGCTGAAAATCAACACGATGTCAGGTTGTAACACATCCGTTCCTGGGAACATGGGATGACCCATGAATGCGTTAAACACTCACCATGGGTGAGACACTCTGCCATCTGTGATATTTATGGTCTGAGACATAAAAGTAACTTTTAAAAAATGAGTGCTTGTCCTCAAGGAGCTCACAGTCTGATAGGAGGTATCGCATAGATATATGTGATTCATTGTGAAAAAATATCTTGAATTAGAAACGTGTCACCCTGATTTCAAACAGGGGTAGCACCTTACTTTGCTTTATATACTCAAGAAATGTTTGCAGATTGTGGTTCAGCTGAATCTTGAAAAACAAATAGGAATTTGATATGGAAGGGGCCTAGAAATTTCAGGTAGAATTTGTACGTCTGTCTTTGTACATGTTGCCCATGTATAAAGACAGAAATGTGAGAGTGATTTAGTGTGAGCAGCGTAATAGGGAGGATGGGAGAGTTGAGAAAACGAGGCTGGAGAGATGAGGGGCTAGATCCTAAAGCCTGTATTCCCTTATACAAATATGGGCTTTCCTGGTAGAAAATGTGGAGAGTCATTAAATAATTCTATGTGCAGTTTTTAAATGATTACCTATCTTAACTATGTTGGCCAAGGGTAAGGTTGGTGGTTGGAAAACAGGTCAAGTAAACTTTTAATAAATAGTCTGAGTGAAAGGAAATGAGAGTCTGGGCTGAGTCAGTGCCAGGGGCCTGGTGGAGAGAAGCTGACAATAAAAAAAAAAAAAAGAGAGAGGAGCTCAAATCTATGGGAAAGGGGGCAGTTCAAAGGAGAGATCGTGGGGATGAAGAAATCACGTAACTCCCGGAGTCCTGACCTGTGTGGCCGAGAGGTTGGTTGTTGGAATGGAGATGAGGATTAAGTAGCGGCAGCAGTGCTTTGGTGGAGAAGATGATTTAGTGACTTTTGGACTTCCTGAGTTTGAGGCAGGACACAGGGGAATGTTACTGTAAGAGCTCAGCAGAGAGAGGCCAGTATTGGAATGTGTAGTATTCTTGACCACGAGAGCTCCAGACATGACCTAAATGCCCGGTGAATGTCTAGAACAGGTGAAGAGCAAGGTGAGGAAAGGACCCGAGGGAACACCAAGGTTTAAAGGATGGTGGAGAGAGTGAGTGAGGGACTAAGAAGGAGGACCCAGGAGGAAGAAGTCAAAGAGCAGAGACTGGGAATGAAAGCCTTTGGAAGGTAGAGTCTCTTGCAGGAGCGAGACTGTAGTGTCGTCAGAAAACACGCAGACCACGTGGATTTGACGATGAGTAGAGTCTTCTAGTAGTCAGTTCAGTGGTAGAAAAATACTTTGGATGATCATGTTTCTTTAAATATCCCCCCTGTTGTGCCTTTACTTATATTTATTCCACAAATGTTCATAACTAGAGAATACTTGATTTAATGGATTTATGCAAAGGGTTGGTGTCTCATGGAGCAAGCAAAACGTCCTGACTCTGGAAACAGACCCTCCTCTTCACAGTTATGTGTCTGGTAATAGACATTTGGAATAATACTGCAGGGAAGTTTCACGTTGCTGTCATTTACCCATTCTGATTTTCCATCCTCATATAGCTCACTTGAAGGATGGGATAAGATGGCTGAAAGCTCTCCTGTCAGCCCTGTCTGAGAAGGGAGAATGACACAGGCGTGATGATTGGCTATCAGAGTTCCCGAGCATTGGGGTGGCCCACTTAAGACAAGCCTCATTCAATTCACTTCATCAAGTAAAGCCAATGTGTCTAACTTAAGAAAGGATATAGCACGCACATTAAGACCTGAAAATATGAATGGATTCTGAGCGATGCTTTGATCAGCATTTCTTAATATGGCACATGGGGGAGAAAACTTCTTGAAGTTGCATTTACTTCCCTTCAGTTTTGTTTGGCCGGGAAATCTGTTCACCTGCTGCAAAGAATTACCTCCTCCGAAGGAGAAAGCCAGTCCTCGGGAAGCAAAGTGCAATACAATGCAAAGTATGCACAATTTGAAATTAGACCTGACCTCCACTCACCTCGCAAACTAAAAACAGCCTCCCAAAAATAAGAGAAAGAAAGCTGGGAAAGGAAGGTGTGAGGAACATATTGCTGGGAAAACAGATAAGAGTTGATTATATTTAGAATTTTTTTTCAAACCAGATTGAATCAATGAATACCTATGCATTGAATGTCTTAGTTTTGGGATTCCTACTGCAGGAGAATCTATTTAAATACGAATCCCAAATAAATTTATATCATGTCTGATACAGGAATAAATCTGGCAATATTAAACAGATCAAATTATCAAGATGACTAGTCTGAATGGAAGCTATTCTTAGCATGGTTTAAGTAAAGGAGATCAATATAGATATTCAAGATGAAAAAATCCTAATAGTTAATAGAAAACCAGAATTCAAGGTCCCTGTAACCTTCAGAGCAGAGCTGTTTCAAGTGCTTCTCAAGAAACAAATGTCTCTTAGAGAGTGTAGCCAGGGCCATCTAAGGCAGGGTGTGCTCCTGCATCCTGTCTGTGTGGAATCCTTCTTCCGTGGCTGGGATTGTCTAAGATCTTGGATACCACTCTGCCCTACAGCCAGCTTCACTCAGCCAGTGGCTGGACCAAGTGGAGGTCGGCAATTGAACCCTATAACATGTGGCCTGATTTATGCATTTTACATATTATAATTACACTGTTTAACTATTTTAAATAATATTTGTACTTAAGTTTCATGCTTCTTGCAATAAAAGGAAAATTTTTTTCCTTCTAGCTCAAGCTATAATGTAAAAATGTCAAGGCAGTTATTATACTCATAATTGCAAATTTGTTTAATTAAAATTACATTCAACTGTTCTGACACATTTTTAAGCAACTGTGAAAAATAGCTATTATGATCTGTTGGTATGCTTCCTTGAGTGGCTAATAATTTTGTTAGACGATGATTTAGTTCTTTTTCATCAGTCAATATGAAAATTAAAGTTAGATAAAACTAGCCATAATTTCAAACTTTGTATTTGTTTATCAGTTGGGCTTTTGAATTATGTTTTAAAAATCACTTTTTCACCCTATGCCCCAATAAAAATACAGAAACTGTATCTGTTAAAATATCCCACAGGTGTATTCTGTGGAAAAACAGATCCAAAAAATTCATACCAGACGACAGGAGGAGAATCTCTTCACAGGCAGGACTTGCTCTGCCCGTGTTTCACCTCTGAATCCCAGGTCTCAGATTCAAGGATGTGCTACAAATCTATTTTCAGTTGTTCTCCATTCAGCTGCTGACACTCTAGAAGGGCCATTCCAAACTTTTTCTGGTGATGTGGGAAGGGTGTTCTTTTTCCTTTTTTTAAAATGAGGTGAAATTCACATGACATAAAGTTAGCCATTTTCAAGAGGGCAATTCAGTGGTACTTAATGTAATGACCACCACTATGTAGTTACAAAATATTTCCATTACCCAGAAGAAGCTGCATACCCATTTAGCCCGCCCCCCGCCCTTCCTTCCTTCCCTTCTTCCCTTCCCTTCCCCCTTCCTCCTTCCTCCTTCCTCCTTCCTCCTTCCTCCTTCCTTCTCTCTCCCTCCCTCCTTCCTTCCTTTATTCCTTGCTTCCTTCCTTCCTTCCTTTCTTCCTTCCTTCCTTCCTTCCTTTATTCCTTGCTTCCTTCCTTCCTTGCTTCCTTCCTTTCTTCCTTCCTTCCTTCCTTCCTTCCTTCCTTCCTTCCTTCCTTCTTCCCCTTTCTTACTTTCTCTTTCTTACCATCCTAATGGTTGTGAAGTGGTGTCTCATCATGATTTCAATTTGCATTTCCCTGATGACTAAATGATGTTGAACATCTTTTAATGTGCTTTTTGGCCATTTATGTACTCCTTTGGAAAAACATCTATTTAAGTCATTTGCCCACTTTTCAGTTGAGTTCTCTTTTTTTTGTTCAGCTCTAAGAGTTCTTTATATATTCTGAACACTAGACCTTTATCACTCTAAACTTTTCATTGCCTCCTAACCTCTCGAAGGTGAAGAATTCTTTCCTTCCGTCCGTCCTTCCTTCCCGCCTTCATTTTTTCCTTCCTTCCGTTTTTTTCCTCTTTTTTCTTTCCTTTCTTTGCTTCTTACATACGGAAAGTATTGGATTTTGTTATTAGAAGTAGTGGGTTTTTATTTTAGGAAAGAAAGCTGTAAGGAGTAAAATTTAAATTCCCCATCATTCTACCACCCAGAGAGTTGGTTTTGTTTTCAAGGCAAGATCTCGCTATGTTGCCCAGGCTGGACTTGAACTCCTAAGCTTAAGGGATTCTCCAATTTCAATCTCCTGAGTCACAAGGACTACAGGTACATGCCACCATTCCTGGCTTTGTGTGTGTGTGTGTGTGAGTGTGAGACAGAGTCTTACTCTGTCGCCCAGGCTGGAGTGCAGTGGTGCAATCTCAGCTCACTGCAACCTCCACCTCCTGGGTTCAAGTGATTCTCATGCCTCAGCCTCCCAAGTAGCCTGGATTACAGACATGCGCCACCACACCCAGCTAATTTTTGTATTTTTAGTAGAGTTGGGGTTTCACCATGTTGGCCAGGCTGGTCTTGAACCCAGGTGATGCGCCTGCCTCAGCCTCCCAAAGTGCTGGGATTACAGGCGTGAGCCACTGTGCCTGGCACCAGGCTTACCAGAGATAATTTTTATATCCTTTTTCTAGTGTTTTTAAAAATGTGTAGGATAAACTTGCATGCATATATACTAAGAAAATTCTGCCATTGTCATATACTATTTTAATATTTTAACCCTTTTTTACATGGCAAAATTACAGTTATTTGCATCGATTTATTAGAGCATTTGTTATGACTGGTGAAACAAAATATTTTCCTATATTTGTTAATCATTTGTATTCCTCTCTTAATTGTTCAACTCTTTTTTGTCCACTTTTTCTGTTAGCATTTTATAAATAGTAAAAATCTCATATAAATGATTAGCTAATTATATACCCAAAATACTAATCCATTTTATCTCATATTTGTTACAAATTTTTCAAGTTGTTTTCTGCCTTTTATTATCCTTCATCATATGTGGGGCATAAAGTTATTTTATATTTTTTGTTTTGTAATATCCAACTTTTTTTCATTAATTTTTGTCCATTGCTTTTACGTGTAAAAGGTTCTTATCCATCAAAAGATTATATAAATATTTACTTACATTTTCTCTTAAGTTGTTTATTATTAAACATTTTTTTCTAGTTCCATCTGGAATTGTAATTATGGTGTTGTGAGATGAGAAGATCAAACTTTTATTTTTCTAAACGGTTAACTAGCTTTCCTGATACCATTTATAGGATAGATAATTTACAATAAGTGAATCTTTTACAAAAGATACAAAACCAATTATTTTGCTCAATTTTTTTATTTTTATTTTTGAGACAAGGTCTTGCTCTGTCACCCAGGCTGGAAGGCAGTGGTATGATCACAGTTCACTGCAGCCTCGACCTTCTGGACTCAAGCAAGCCTCCTGTCTCAACCTCCTGAATAGCTGGGACCACAGGTGTGTACCACCATGTCTAACTAATTTTTCTTTTTTGGTTTTTTTGTAGAAATGAGGTCTTGCTGTGTTGCCCAGGCTTGAGAGCCCAGGCTGGTCTCGATCTCCTGGGCTCAAGCTATTCTCCCACCTTCACCTCCCAAAGGCATGAGCCACAATGCCAGGCCTTGCTCAATTTTTAAAATAGTACTTTAGGTACCAGTTATGAAGCAATTCATTTGTGGTTTGTTTTACTTGTGCCCCTATTCTTACCAAAAGATAGCCTTACTCTCATTTCAGACCAGAGTAGCCCATGTGGCAGTCCCCCAGTCCCTTTTTTGGAGGCCACAGTGTAGCCATAAGTAACTGGAATGCAAAGCCTCTGTGTGGCCTTCGACCCAGCTAAATCATTCCACAGTCAGATTGATCCATTTCCTGAGCTTTCGTTATGATTTCTGGAGTTCATTTTCCTGCAGTCGCTATACAATGTAGTTTTTGTCATATTCTCTCTTATTTCTTAATGTGTCCTGGAAGGAATGGAATTTGAAGCCGTTGTAGAGTAGTGGCTACAGCATTGGCTTTAGGCCACTCTGAGTGCAAGTCCTGACTTTGTCACTTGTTGACCGTGGAACCATTCGAGCAAGTTACTCACCTCTCTAAGCCTCAATTTCTTATCTTTGGGTTTAACAGTGAACCTACCTTAGAAGGTTATTTTGCAGTGCCTGGTGCATAACAGGTGTCCAGTAAATGTTAACTACTATTGTTGATGGTGCTGGTTACATCCTAATGGTGAGTTTCCTCTGGGAAAAACTAATTGTAATTAAGTACAAGCATTAAATACAAACAAAGAACAGCCAAGCTTCTAATGAGCAAACTTCGTGTTTTATGTTTACTGTAGTTAAGCCCATACTCAAAATAGGCACCCAGTTGCTGATGATAATTTACTCCAAACATTAAAATTACTTTCTTAAGGTCCAATTGTTTTCGACAGAAAGAAGAGGAAAAAAAGAATAAAGCAGGTTGAGGATGTCACAAGCTGGGAATAAAAGTTTGGTGGGTTTTTAAGATGTGAAAAAGAAATTTTTTTGACACCTTAAGGAAAAAAGTTGCAATATACTTTTGTTTCTTTTTTTATGCACAGTAAGTGTTATAGGATGTAGGTAACACATGTGCTGGTGGGGAAGTAAGGTAGAGGAAATGGGAAGGACGCCCCATGCAGTAAATGGCAGAATGGGAACATGCACCCAGCCCCTCTGTGTGCAGGGCGGCGTCGGAGGAGACGTGCAGCCTGGCCAGGCCTCATGTCTTTGTTGCCCCAGGTTTTGATTCAGGCCCGAAGCCCACCCCATGGAGTCTACACGGCAAAGGGAGCCTGCAGAAGGCGTGTGGCGCTTTGTATTTGCATTTGGAATTCAGTGAGCTGCTGATTTGATGCTGGAAGAGAATACCCAGCAGTCACTGTCAGTGTTCATGAAATAAGATATATCAGCCATATTTCTAGGATATGACACTGTTTTGTATTATCTATTGGTATTTTTAAAAAATGTTATGGTAGAAAAAATTTCCAAAACACATAAGCTATAGACACCTGTTTTAAAATAGCATTGCTATACTCATTCACAAAAAGCAGTTGTGTTTCTGGTGGGGGTAGCGCTTTAAAGAAATGTAATAGGGTTTGTTGTTTGCTGTATCAGTATTTTTCTTTGGAGATATCTAATGAGCATCCCCAAGTGTAAAGTCCTAAATGAAATTACAATACTGGTTATTGCTAACAAAATGGGCAACACTTATAAGGAAGACTAAAAGGAAGTATCACTGTGAAGGGCCCTCCATGTGATAGCAGGGTTGAGAAAATGTGGTTACAGGACCTGAGCTTCTGCAGCGAAGGCCTGACAGTGTACAGTCACTGTCTGGGGTGTCCACCCAGCTCCCAGTGATTCCCTCTTTGCTAGTAACTGCTCCTCCCTCCCAATCCAGAGCCATGGGCCCTGGCAGCCATTTTGTGCAGTGAGGCATCCTTTTACCCTCGAGTCTCAGCTGATTGGACCCGGACAGATGCTTGACCCGTGAAGGAATTTACAATTGGCGATGATGGAGGTAGTCTTTCATTCCACAGCCACTTTCCACATTGTCTGTTTGCCTTGAGCAGCAGCAAGGCCAAGAATGGCAGTCTGCAGAGAGCAGAAGCAAACTTCCCTTCAGAGGGAAACAGCGAAGGGAGGCAAGAGAGTCCAGAGGGCATTCGGGTCCCCATTTCTGTGCCTCGCCTTCGTCTGCTAGCTTCTGAAACAAGTTCGCCGCCTGATCAAGCCACCAGGAGTAGCTTTCCACTGCTTGCCCCCAGGAGTCCAGCAGAGGCACCCTGGGAGCACAGAGGTGTCCTGTTTGTGTCCCCTGAGAGCCTCTTCATTAGCCTAAGTGTCCACCTCGATCAGTGAGTTGCTCTCCCTGACCCACTACATTGACAGCAGCAGCTGGCGCAGCAAAGAGGCCTCAGGTAGTGAGCACAGTGCGCCCCAGGGCCTCACAGGGAGAAAAGCCACTGCAGGCTCCAGATGACGAGAAGTCCATAGAACATTCCGGGAAGAAGCAAAGCTCTTTGTTTTCCATAAACACTCAGTTAAAGGGGGATTTAGGCAAGTGCATAGGAAGAGACCAAGATCCAGAGCTGAATAGATGCACACGGTCCTGCCAGCCTCAGTGGCGTGAGACGCTCCTGCCAGTGTGGCACACATGCAGAGAAGAGAGCCCAGAGCTGCCGGGGGCATTCCAGTTGCCAAGTCAGACGAGGCTCTCCAACCGTTCCTGGTGAGGAGGCCTTAGGTACCAAGAGCTTCATCCTCCACATATCACATCTAGGTAGTTGTATCTGATGGCATCTGGATTAACTAGGTAAAAATAAAAGCAAATCTTTCTTGAGGACAAGGATCACAGGCTCTAGCACCATGCCAAGGCTTTTGCACACCTGGCATCTCTACGCCTTCACCACACCCATGACGTGTGCAGTGTTCCTGGCTGCCTTTTATTTATGAGGCCACGGGTAAGCAGCTCGCCCAGGGAGCCACAGCCTATAAGTGACAGAGACAGCATCGCCCTCAGCAGTCAAAATCCAGGACCATATTCTTACCAAATTTCTATATTGCTTCCAGCACATTGATTTAATCACTTGTGAGCCTCTTTTTTCTTTTCATAAAAATCCAACTTGAAGTCTTCTGTATGAATTTGCTAGGGCTGCATAATAAACACCACAGACTGACTTAAACAGCAGAAGTTTATTTCCTTACAGTCCTGGAGGCTGGAAGTCCAAGATCAAGGTATGGGCAGGTTAATTTCTCCTGAGGCCTCTCTCGTTGGCTGGTAGATGGCATCTTCTCCCTGTATACTCACGTGATCCCTGCTCTGTATGTGTCTGTGTCCTCTACCTCTCATCAGGACACCAGTCAGATTGGATTAGGCCACCCTAATGACCTCTGATCTCTTTAGAGATCCTATCTGTCTCCCAATACAGCCACATTCAAGGTACTGGCAGTTAGGACTGCAACATATGAATTTTGGGAGGACCCGTAACAGATGTCTCCAGGGATTTTTATGGATAACCATAAATTTCAGTCCATCGGATGTCCATGGTGGTTGATGAAAGCCAGGAGAGCCCTGTCGGAAGAGTGACTTCTGCTGGGGGATGCTGTACCTTATACTGCAAGATGGTGCTGTCCAGTCCTTCTCTGATCCTATATTCTAATATAGTACTTTAAAGCAATGATATGCTTGGCTCTGCTAAGTTACAATGAAAAGAGCTACTACAGGTACTGGAGGCTTGCATAGAGAATATGCAAGCTGTTAGGGGAGACTTAAAACCATCCCGGGCCAGGCGCGGTGGCTCACGCCTGTAATCCCAACAATTTGGGAGGCCAAGGCGGGCGGATCACCTGAAGTCAGGAGTTTGAGACCATCCTGGCCACCATGGTGAAACCCCATCTCTACTAAAAATACAAAAATTAGCCAGGTGTGGTGGCACGTGCCTGTAGTCCCAGCTACTTGGGAGGCTGAGGCAGGAGAATCACTTGAATCCAGGAGGCAGGGGCTGCAGTGAGCCAAGATCGTGTCACTGCATTCCAGCCTGGGTGACAGAGTGAGACTGTCTCAAAAAACAAAAACAAAAAACAAAAACCATCCCAGTCTTCTCAGAGCAGGCCTCACTGAAACCTGAGGACTCTCAGGAGAGGGTGCCTTGCTAGCATTCCAGGAAGCCTGTTCCCATACCCCCTGCTCTGGCTCAACCAGTATGGGGTCTGGGCACTTGGTGGGGCCTCCCTCAGTTGAGCCTTCTGCTCCTGACGACTGTTTGTGCCATGTCCAGTTTCCTCGCGAGAAAGAATCTAATCGGTTCATACAGTCACCACCAGGATAGGGGCCTCCACTGGGCAGAGCTCAGGCCACTCACAGCTGAATGCCTGGCACCCAGCCCTGGTGATGAGGTCCAAGCACAGACTTATATAGGGGCCTTGGAGGTGGCAGGCACTCTAAGGCTGCTCATAACATCACTCATAACTGACTGGCAACTCGTATAGCCTGTCAACTACAAGATAAAATCTCTGTCTTAAAGATACTTTAAGTACAGTGACATTGATTGATGTAGTAGAAAGAGACCTGTGTTCTAACCCCAGCTCCTCTCTCATCTGGACAAGTTACTTAGCCTCTCTGAGCCACTGATGTAATAACTGTACCTTAAAAGCAGTATTACAAGTCTAAGAGTTGAAGTGCTTAAACGTACATCCACATATTTCACAGCAAGGTATTGGATTTTTCATTTTGACGTGTTTCTTCAGCCTTTCGGTGGCCAGCATATTCCCAGTGCCAGTGCCCAGTCCCTCTGCCTTTGCATTTCAAGTCCCATCATGGGAGTTACCATTTAACCAGAAGCCATATTGTTCTCAGTGATTATTTGAAATTTGCATGTGAAATGTTACCAGGTTTACACCCTGTACTTAAAAGAACTCCTAAAGGTAGGTACTCATCTGGGAATCCTGACAGATATCTTCAGAATGCCTTTGGGGATTTTCAACAATGAGAAGTAGATTTCTCTTGCTTCAGTAGAGGGGTGTGTTTCTCAGGGGGCCCTTTGCATAAATGCCCTGTGGGAAGCGCTGGTGCTTGGGAAAGGCCATATTCTGTTGTAAACTGGGGAATCAGACCTACCTTCCTCCCTTCTTCTATCCACATTTGTTCTTTATTTGCAAATGAGTCAGCTAAGAACAGTGCCCAGAAGGCTCTTCGAGTGTAAGCCTTTGAGAAGGTGTTGTATTGTACTTACAGCACTTCCCTGATGACCAGTGGCTGCTTACCACTGAAGATGGGGTCAGTGCCTCTGGGCTGGGGTCCCTGTTGCTGCCCATCACGTCCTGGGCATCGGCTGGAACCCCGAGGTCTTTAAAGAGTGACCTGCTTTATTCCGCTCATTTCAGAGCATTAGTGCCCCAAGTGGGTCCCCTGCTTTTCCTCACTGGTCTCTTTAGTAAATTCTCAGCTTATCTGGTGGGTTTTGGAATAATGTTTTTTTAACATCGGGATCCATTTTGGGCATATCTGTTCCATTATTGCGCTGAGCTTGTAAAAGTTGTATTCCCAAAATAATGTTTAACTTTTGGGGGAGTGTGTGTCTTTCAAGTCCCTTTTTCCTTTAGTCATTTGAGGGAACTTTTGTCAGGTGTGTGTGTGTATGTGTGTACCTGAGAAAACATGCACACGCACGCCTGCATGCACACGTGTAGACACATGCTTGCACATGCCATTGAGTGCCCATTCTGTATGAGGTACCGTATTATGTGCTGGTACTGTGGGAGGACCAAGGCTCAGAGCATCTGACTTACAGGTCTAAGGTCTCACGGCCATTAAGCAGTCATGGCAGGATTAAAGGGGATGCAGCAGATCTGAATTGGCTTCATATCATGGCAAACCACTAAGCTAAATCTGCAAATTGGCTACTCGCACCCCTGGCTTCCCCCGAGTTGGAGCATCTGAATGTTACTCCTTCTAGGTCAGTATAACAGACTAGAGGCCTGGCTTGCTCACATAGTTACTGAGGAAGAAAAAGAAACATTTTATCTGATGAATGTGAGCTGCCTCTAAATTATCGGGCCCAGAGAGGCATGGGAATGAGGCAGCGGCCACCTCCCACTGCCCCCATGAGTTAATTAATCATCTCTTGAAGCTGCCTGCTATATGGCCTCTAGGCCGACTTGTCACAAGTAGCTGTAAATTAACCTAACAATACTGCACACCAGACACCTGACCCATACCACATAGTTCAACTGCGTATAGCCAATCACTAATCAATGCTATTTCTGTAAACCAATGAGAATTCCTGACAAATACCTTTCTGACACCCCACTCCTTGTCCCTTTTCTTGGCTTTTAAATCCTACTTGTAATAAAGGTCAAATGGAACTCATATCCAAGGTTACTTGGGTCTGAGTCTTTTAAGAAGCTCTTCTTATCTTGGCCCTAATAAACTCCCCTCTTATTGATTTTGCCTCAGTTTCTCCCTTTAGGTTGACATGGCTATGCTAATGGCAAAGGTTTTCTTAAAAAGCTCCCCCATGCCCTGCTCCCAGTACAAGCTGGAGAGGAGGCCAGCTTGTCATCCTGTGGACAAGAGGACCACTGTGAGAAGAGCAAACAGTTGTTCTGCAACATTGTCTTTATTTTCAAAATACCTTTCACTTCCCTGGGTGTGCTTCTTGCTCACTGTGGTATGCCATTACCGGGCCACTGAGAGGCGAGGGCACCGACTCATCCAGTTCACCAGGCATTTCCCGTGAACCTCTCCACTCTCTACACTGCGCTGTCCATTTCACATGTCCACAGTTCTTTTTTGTGTTGTTTTT
>NW_012102809.1:6108161-6162722 GCF_000951045.1 Mandrillus leucophaeus
TTAGCCAGGATGGTCTTGATCTCCTGACCTCGTGATCCGCCCGTCTCGGCCTCCCAAAGTGCTGGGATTACAGGCTTGAGCCACCGCGCCTGGCCTGTGTGTGTTTTTTTTTTTGAGACATAGTCTTACTCTTTCACCCAGGCTGGAATGCAGTGGCATGATCTTGGCTCACTGCAACCTCCACCTCCTGGGTTCAAGTGATTCTCCTGCCTCAGCCTCCCATGTAGCTGGGATTACAGGCGCCTGCCACCACGCCCAGCTAATTTTTGTATTTTTAGGAGAGACAGGGTTTTGCCATGTTGGCCAGGCTGGTCTCAAACCCCTGACCTCAGGTGATCTGCCTGCCTCGCCTTCACAAAGTGCTAGATTACAGGCGTGAGCCATTGTGCCCAGCCTCACATGTCCACGGTTCTAAGGAAAGCACCTAGGCTGCGTTCACTGGATGCCAAAGGCAGGTAAAACTCAGGATTGACGTCAGCCCTTTGAGCTAATATAGAAGATGTTTGCATACCCCAAATGGTTATCAGTAAGTTACCATACATACCAAGAGCAGGATATGAAAGATAACCATGTATCAAAGATCTCATACACAGAGGCTTCTGGGCAAACACCTCTAAGATGCTTCTCAAGGCCACTTCTTTAGAAAAGCTTTCATGTTGCCCCTGTCCTCCAAGGTCGTTGTCCTTGGCGGTCACCGTACCTACACGTAGGCCCATCGGAAAGCTGCTGTTTGACACTTACTGACTTTGTGTCCCTCTCACTAGACTGTTAACTCCTTGAGGGTAGGAAATCTGTTGATGTTATCCTTGGTATTTACCGTACTGATTGCACGATTAGAATGTTCACTGAATGAATAAGATCTCCTTAGCCAAGGACTCACACTGATACTACATGGGTGCATACATACATATATGTATGTGTGTATTTGTGTGTGTCTGCATGTGTGTGTGTATGTCTATGTATGTATGTATTATAACACATGCATACGTGTATATGTATATGCATACATAATACATATTTTAAACTCGTGTAGTTTATCATTTTGGGAGGAATAGGTTTATTCCTCGAGAGCGCTATAAATGTAGAATGATAGACTTAAGCTTGAGCTACATTGATCCAGGACAATCCATGGGAAGTGCTCTTCTGAGCACTGTAAGTCCCCGATAGGACTTTTTTGTTAAGTTTCTTATTTATTGTTTAAGCTATCTGATTGCTTGGATTAAGGACTAATGATACCTTATGCCAAGGTAAAAATGTTACTAAAAAAATAAATTGTAATTTTAAAACTTTTTGGAATGTCTTGAGTTATTCTTTCTCCATCTAAAGCAGTCATTGAGACTTGACATCAGAGCATGCCCTATCTTCCCCCTTGCATATGGAATCTAACCCAGCATCTCAGGAAGAAGAATGGAAGATGATTTTTTTAAATGTCAGAAAAAAAAAATTGAACTTCCTCCTGTGCTTCTCACCTCAGCTTCTGTTGCAGACCTTAGATGCCTGCTTTCCAGTATTCGAAAAGAGAATGGTGTATACAGCCGTAAACAACTTAAAAGAAGGACATACTTGAAATGTCTTGTGTGGTGTAGTTGCTCGTTATTTTGAGTTCAGTCCATTCTTAGGGCAGGCACAGAAAGACGGGACCTGTAAGGAAACTCACTGGATTCATCAAACCTCCACAGACCATTTGATATCTTCCAAGAGCCCACTGGATCCTGATACCCCAGCCCCCTGCAGCCTTGATGAAGCGTGTTCACGCTGGCTGTGGTTGGGTCTGGCCCTGCAATGCAGGACATCTGGACATGAACACAGCCTCTTCCCAGAGAGATGAGCTTGAAGAGAACAGCATTGTGGGTTCAGAGCATGAGCTTCAGGAAAAAGCTTGATTAGTAATTTATTTTAAAGAAATATTCACTTAAGATTACTTAAAGAAAGAAATAGCTTCATTCTAAAAAAAAGTCTCCTGTCTCCCTTAGGATCTATCTTCACACACACAAATTTTCTTTGAGGAGGAGGAGGGAGCAAATGTACCTGGGGGAGACAAAGAAGTGAAATAATAACCCACCTTTGATCAAAACTCCTTGTTATAGTGTTCCCTGTGAAAATGATTTCTAATCAATGAGCGCTGCCACAGCACGCTGAGGAGTAATTACCTTACACGTGTTTCACTCTGAGCTGTGATTAGAAACAAGATGTGGGCTCAGAAGGGCAGACGACGAATATAAGGAAGAAAAGCCTCAAATAGGAGCCAAAATGTGCAGGCTGTGAGATATTGAATAAGCACGGAGGCCTGCTCCAGGGAATGATGCCGACATTCATTCATTCACTCGGTAAACATTTCCTCACTGTGTTGGGCATCGGTGATGGTATTAGCAGTCATGTTAAGGTAACTTATCACATGTTACCCTTATATAAAAAGATAGGGCAACAGGCTGGCTCTCACTGAAGCATGAGGTACTCTGTACTGGAGTACTCTGTACCGGAGGTGGATTTGGGTTGCTAAGACGACACCTTCTGACCAGACTTCCCAGTGGTTTGGAGCCAATTTCCAAGCATAAACTGGTTGGTCCACAGTCTACCAGCCTGAGCATTCATTGTACCTGGCTTCATGAGACACTAGGGCCTGGAAAAGGGAAAGAAAGACTTGGAATAATTCTACGTAGAAGAAAAACTCAAGGAGGGGCGAGGGTCACGTGTGTGGCAGGCTTGCTGAGAAGGTGAAGGCCACTTGGTCTCTGTAGAGAAGCTAGAAGAGGCCTTTGGCCTGACAGTGCTTGCTGAGACATTTACTGTACCCATGAGAAAGAGTTTCCAAACTCTGACGAATGTTGGATGCAGGTGTAATGAACACGCTTGCCCACTGAGAAACAGACGTGCTCATTGCGAAGGCCCTGCGCCTGTGGGGGTGTCTTCATTTGCCATTAAGATAGCAGATACTGCCACAGCACCATCACCACCCAGCCATAGCAGAGCCACTCTGGGCAGGTTCCTTCCCTTCTTGGAGAGGTGCCAATCATGTTTGTTGTTTCTTTTTTCTTTTGTTTTGTTTTTTTTTCTTTTTTTGAGACAGGGTCTCTGTTACCCAGGCTGGGTGGTGCAGTCACAGCTCACTGCAGCTCAAGCTCCCTGGGCTCAAGTCATCCTCCCATGTTAGCCTCCCAAGCAGCCGAGACTATAGGTGTGCACCACCACGCCTGGCTAATTTTTTTTTCTTTTGCGTTCTGTAGTGATGGGGTTTCACCATGTTGCTCAGACTGGTCTTGAACTCCTGAGCTCAAGCAGTCTGCCCACCTTGACCTCCCAAAGTGCTGGGATTACAAGAGTGAGCCACCGTGCCTGGCCTGTTGTTTCCTTTTAACCCTTGTCTTCAGACAGCTGCAAGAATGCCAGCAGATCTACTCACATGACCTTAAAAACAGACTCAGCATCTTTAGTCCACCTTGGCCTCCCAAAGTGCAGGATTACAGGTGTGAGCCACCTTGAAAACATTCTCGTTAGGTGATGTGCCCCAGAGGAAAGCTTGGACACTCTGAAGTTTGACCGGTTCTAAACGATCATTGACTGCTTACTTATCTTGCCATGTTCCTAAGTCTTGGCCTGCATTCCTACCCCTAGTAGGAAATGATCCAGTTTTTAAAATTCTTACCCTCTACAAAAGGATTGAGAGAAACTAGAATGAGCGGCAGGCTTAGTAGAGCAGTGGTTCTCTGGATATGTTTACAAATGGGAATAGCTGCAAACTCAGGATCATTGAAGACTCACCTTAACATAACCTAGAAAAGAGACTGAACAAACTCTCAGAGGCGACTCAGCCCTTACGATTCTGAAGAAGTGATATTCAGGCACAGAACAGTACCTTATTAAACATCTGTGTGTGAAAGGCCAGCTAACCAGCTTGGATGAGAATGTTCTCCCCACCTTCAAGGATGCTGAAGTTTTTCTTGGGTTACTTCTCCTGCAAAGCTTCTACCCATCGGGAAATATTAGCCACCTTGGAAGCAGTAGACAGAATGACAGTCATTCTCCCTCTGGTGTAAAATTAGGCGCTGGACAAGAGTGCGTTTACCTGCTTGCAGGCAGAATTAAAACAGCCAGAATGTGCTTGAAGTGTCTAAGGAAAAATTTGGTCAAGGCTCTGGGCCAGTGCGTCTGTTGTTATTTTAGATTTATTCAATTAGAGTCACAAGCCAAGTAAATTGAGCTGTGTGGTTGATTTGAATATTACCTTGGAAGAGAGTGTAAAGAGATTAACAAACCCTAAGGGATGAGGGACGAGCGCCAAGCTCCTCCTCTGTCCCCACACACAGTCGGGCCAGGTTTCAGGGATTCATTTAGGAATGACGAAAATGCATGCAGAAGAGCAGCTGTGCCTTTTGTTCAGGGCCACGTAGCCATTTTCCCGCTTCTCTATCCTCTGAAACTTCCTCTGTGTGCATGAACTGCTGCAAAAATGCAGCTGGTGCATATAGAGGCTGTCAGGTTTAAGAAGGTGGCCTGCCCTGAGAACTGGGGGGGGCTTGGGTCCAGTCGAATCCTGCCTTTATCTTGGCAAACGTATTGTCTGGCACAGCCGACTGCATTCAGTTGACCTGGTGCTTTGATAGATTGGCACGGTGAACTATTAAAATTAATTGCACAGGCCTCATGTGTTTCCAGAGGCTATAGGATAAATAAGCCATGCATTTCAACAAAGAACCTTTTCAGCGTTACCATTTTTAGTGCCATGTGGCAATTGGTTGTCTCACACTCCCTTCAAAGAGTGAAGCATTTTTACATGTTTTTTACTTAGTTTAACGGAGGTAGGGACTAGAATGATGCCAGGAAGCCATCCTGTTTTTAGGACTGAAGGGGCATTTTTCAGTGTAAGTGGCTGATAAGGATGAGTTTTCTTAGAATAAGAAGCTAGAACTGACATGACAGAGAGAGAGAGCAGCAGGGAGATACAGGGGGAAAATGGTGAGGTTTGCTTGGGGTCACCATGTGTCCTTAATGAAGACTTTAATATTCTTACTCCCATGGCCTCTTACTGTTTTCCGAGTATATCTAATGTTGCCCTAATATCCAGGCTATGATATTGCAGTGAGAATTAGATTAGAGAAGAATATATGCACGCTGCAGTGGTTCTGACAAACCGGCTGTGGTATGGCCTTGCACAGGTCACTCAGCCTCTGTGAACCTGCTTCCCACCTGTGCAGTGAGGGCCATGGGCCCACACAGTCTCATGGTCTACTCCAGCATTGCCAGTCTGTGGTCTATGCGTCACGGCCTCAGATTTCACAGCTCTTTTCAAGAATAGAGGTTTTTAAAAGAATGCCTAGTAGGGTGTGGATTATGAATCTGTTCAGTATAACTACAGTTGCACTTTGCTGTCCATGGGGGATTGGTTTCAGGACCCCCAGCAGATACCAAAATCCAGGGATGCTCAAGTCCCTGATATAAAATGGCATAGTATTTGCATATAACCTACACATATCCTCCTGTATACTTTAAATCATCTCTGGACTATTTATAATACCTAATACAAAATAAATTCTATGTAAATGGTTATTATACTATATTGTTTAGGGAATAATGTCAAGAAAAAAGTCTGTACATGTTTAGTATGGACCAAACCATCCTTTTCTTTTTTCAAATATTTTTGATCCACAGTTGGTTGCATCCATGGATATGGAACCCATGGATATGAAGGACCAACGGTATTTTGTTTTTTCCTAGCTCCTTGTAAAGATTTTCATCAGAGAATATCTAGAAAGGTGAGATGAACCCCTCCATGTCCCCTTTGCTTATTAGCAGCTGTGACAACCTCCTAGTTTAAGGCTTAGGAGCAGGAGAATGAAAACAATGGCCCAATGGTTTTGTTTGTTTGTTGTGTTCCTCACCAACGGTAAAGGTAGCATTGTTTGCTATTGCTTACTACTCTTTTGTCAGGGAGGGTCTTCACCTTCATCCCATCTCAAGTAGTGAATCTGACTCTAGGCCTACCTGCCTTCCCTGCCTCCTCCCACCTTCCCGCCTCTCTTCCTGGGGGAACCAGTGTCTCCTTCATCTCTGTCCCCTTAGTGTAGTTTGGTACATACCAGATAATCAAAATATATTTGTTGACTGCATTGGTCCAAAGGTTAGGGCTAAGAAGATGAAAAGGAAGACATGGAACTAAACCTAGAATTTAATATAATCAACCGTGTCCTCAAAGTAAAATGGAAACTAACGTGATCTAGGAGAGGTAGAGCATGTTCACGTTTACCAGCCTGGACCTGGGAGGCACATTTCCTGCCCAAGTATTGACTAGAGTTATCTAAAAAGTTTTGGCAACTGATTGATCACTTATGATTTCTGTATCAAAATGGAAGATAGATGACTTACTCTGTCAAACTCACCCAAATCACTGCGTTCTTCATTCGGAAGGTAAGAGAAGCTTGTCTCTTATATGTCAAGCACCACATCTTGAAGTCAACAGAGCAAAACAGGTTCGGAATAAAACATGGTGATGGGGAAAGGACTAACAAAGGCAGGTTAAATGCAAACATGTGCTTTAGCTTCCACAGGATCATCAGTGCATGATACAACACACCCAGTGACCCAAACCACTTTCTAAATCCTCCTTTTTTCATCTCCTGTAATTAGCACGTAACCTAATGGTTAAGAGTATGGAATCTGGAGCCACATTGCCGTGGTTTGAATCACAGCTCTGTATTCACTTATTTTAATTTCTCTGTCCTTCACTTTCCTGATCTGTAGAATGGAGATAATAATATTTTCTACTGCATTCAGGTTATTGTGAGAATTAAATAAATTAGTACACATGAAGTGCCAGGCACATTGCCTTCTACACTCAATGACAGTTAAGTTTCTCACTGTAAATAAATGTACTTCTGTTTGATTTGTACATAGTCCACAAGACCTAAGATAATTCCAGAGAATTTCCCTTCAGTGAAGTCACATACTCCAAACGGGAGTAAATTCCTCAAGTTAAACACAATAGCCTCATGTCCTTTAGCAGCCAATCGGCCTCCTTTGCCAATTTGCCAACATCAGCACCTCTTCAAACTTCAGAAACAGAGCTACAGGGCTGGCTTCTTACGTGGAGCCCTCAGTCTCTGCTGTCACTTACTGGCAAGAATACGGGTCCCCCCAGATCTCCATGTCGTCTGTGACCCCATCAACTCCCCTTGGTCGGCTTGTTTCTCTCCCTACCTGAGGTGCTACATGTCAGGGTTCTCTGTGTCCTGAGTGGGACCCAAAGGGGGCCTCCCTCTCCCTGCACTCAGGATCCATTCCCTGTAGGGTGAAGGGAGGAAACCAGGGTGTTTGGACCCAGGGTCTCTAGGTGAGTGTCCTTCCTGGGTTCCTATTTTATGAGCCTCAGAGCTCCTTCACTTCCTTTCTGATGCTTTCTTTTTTTTCCCTTTTAATCTCTCCTTTTTTCTCTCTCTCTTTCCATCTACCCTTCATAGGATTCAAATTCAAAGGCTAGATTTTTGGATTACCCAACTGTCTTTATTTGAGGTATTTAATTTAATTCCACTACTATTTTTATAGTAATTTTTAGTTATATAAAAATATTATGTATTAGCATATTTGGTGCCCATCTCCCCTCACTGGCAAACACCTTTTGTGGAAACAAGGATTTTGTCTCCATTGCACATGCTGCATCCCCAGGGCCCAGACAATGCCTGGCACTTAGTAGGCACTCAGTAAATAGTAGTTGAATGGATAAATACAGTATAAAACAACCTTGTCCTGTATATTTATAATGTCTGTGGGTCAATAGTTAAGGTTGGGATTTAGGAGCTCCTCATTATTCTGTTTTGACAGACTTACTACAAAATGTCTTTTCAAAGTCACCAAAGCACACCATGCAGCAATTTGTTACAGGGTTTTTAAAATTATAATGGTGCTTGGTAAATCTCCTTGAATTAATGAGTGTTGCAGAATTATGGCTGATGTGAAAAGGTATATAGTTAGCATCTGTTTGTTCTGTGCATATATCTCTCTTCCATGCTGTACATATATTTTAAGGAACATTTCTTTGGGTGCTGTGTTTTTTTCTATTTATGTCTTCACCATAAAAATATAAATAGATCATTTATCTCCGGTATCCTTAAAGTAGCTTGCATCACTTCACTCTTTTAAACTTTTACATAACCAAAGTTTCTGTCCCCAGTACACATTGTTTGGAAGATTTGAGTGGCTGGGGGCAACCCTGGAACCTTGAGGCCAGCTTCTGGTGACCCTCGACGTTTACAAGCAGGGCCAGGAGCTGAGGGTGCAGGCTGCTGGGGACCTCGTTCCCAGGAACACCGTGAAGATACCTGTGGTGTTTGCCCTGCCTGGCACCAGACCAGATATTATGCCTAATGCTTAATATACGGTATCTCATTTCAACTGATGGCAACTCAATTAAGTGAATACTGCAGCTATTACCATTTTATAGATGAGGAAACCAAGGCTTAGAGAACTGAGTAACTCGTCCTCAGTGCACGCAAGTAGATTAGTGGCAAAGCTGGGATCAAACCCCCGTCCATGTGATTGTAGGGCCTGTACTCTTATGTACTAGGCTGTGTGGGATGGACTGATGGGGACTCGCAGGCCAAGTTCGGCAGATGTGGTCTAGGGTTGCCCATGAGCTGAAAGCCATAATTGTTGGTGAGTGGGGCCTAAAAGTATCCCTCTCATTGCCTTTTTGATAAAAAGACCCCAGACTTTTTCCGAGAAGAGGCTTCTTAGATTTCCTGCAGGTGCTTTGATCACCTGGGAAAGGTTCCAGTTGACAGTCATATTATAAGGCAAGCAAGGGAGAGGGCCCCACTGCCGGACCCATTTTCTTTCCTGTTAGGAACCCTTTCAAACTAAGGTCAGAGGACTGAGCCTGGGTTTTAAAAGAATTCACGGAGCAAAAGTGCAGGGGCATTCAGGAGGGGGACGTGGAATGCGGCGTGGTACCAGCAGTAGGCCGAGAGATGTCACTTGAATCTTCAAGGTCTAATGGTGGTTATCCTGGTACCGATGTCAAAGTGGGACACTTTTTTTTTTTTTTTTTGAGACGGAGTCTCGCTCTGTCGCCCAGGCTGGAGTGCAGTGGCGCGATCTCGGCTCACTGCAAGCTCCGCCTCCCGGGTTCACGCCATTCTCCTGCCTCAGCCTCCCGAGTAACTGGGACTACAGGCACCTGCCACCACGCCTGGCTAATTTTTGTAGTAGGGACAGGGTTTCACCATGTTAGCCAGGAAGGTCTGGATCTCCTGACCTTGTGATCCGCCCACCTCAGCCTCCCAAAGTGCTGGGATTACAGGCGTGAGCCACCGCGCCCAGCCAAAGTGGGACATATTTCCAATAAACAGTTGCTACTGGAAGAGGCCCCATGTTTCCCTGGAGAGAGAATGTGCTCCAATGGAAAGGGTTGGACTTTAGGATCAGGCTGACCTGATCCTGAGTTCACTTTCTGATTTATTTCTTACTGGTTTTGCGAGCTTCCACCAATTATTTACCCTCTCCTGGTACCTCAGCTACTCTCCCAGTAAGATGTAGGGTTAATAGACTTTTGATTAAAGATGGCAGATAGCACATATGCTTTAACCTCAGTTGCCTCTCAATACAGTAATAGTAAAGGGTTTGGTTTTTTCCCCCTCGGGTATAAAGTAATTAGAGACTAAGTGAAGGGGAGAGGAGACATCAGCAACTTAATTTTGGAAGCTGAAAAGCAGATGGAGAAGTGGAGTAGTTAGGTTTCAGTAGACCCAAGAAAGCTGAAATCCCAAGTTGGCTGGGGCACAGTCAAGAAGCAATCCAGCTTGAACTTCAAAATCCCCCAAAGATTCAGGAGTCAGTAGTACCAGCTTCCTCTTGAAGTAGGGCTAACACGGGACTGTCGATTGAAAATGTGTTTGAGGAGCAGAACCCTCAATTTTCTCCCCCTGACATGTAGCAAAAAGACTACCCTGCCAATCATCAACAAGCCTTCATCTTGGTAGAAGTCTGGAGATTTATTCTCTGGAGAGGATAAAAGCAAAGCGTTTCCACCCAAACGAGAAGTAAGCTAAGACAAGATCCATGAAATAAGAGTTGCAACAAAAAAAGCAAGGCAAGAACCATCCCAAAGCCTCAGCTGCACGGTCATCATCAGAGGCGGATCTGTTCAGACTGGAGCAGATCTGAAGGCTTCAGGGATGCTTCAAGAGGATCAAGTAACTGCAAACCTAATAACAACCATTGCCTCTTATATTTATTGAGTGTTCATTGTGTGCCAGACACAGTTCTAAGCATATATGTATTAATGATTAAATCCTGATAGTAGCACTATTAGATAGTAATCATTATCCTCCTTTTATCAGTGAGGGAATTGAGGCACTCAGTGCTTAATCATTAGTCCAAAATTGCATAGCTGGTAAGTGGCAACACTGAGATTTGAACCCAGGCAGTCCACACTAATAACCAGCATACCACGCCTCACCCCCTTGACAACAGGAGCAACCAAGCTGGTAACAAGTTAACACGGCTGGGAAAGCTAGGGGAAACAGAACGTTGCGCAGAAAAGAAGTCATCTTAGTGTACTGTGCAGCTCAGTAGTGACCTAAACAGGTAACAGTGTGAAAGGTGATCTGACGGGAGTCTCAGCATGCCCACATCAGGAAGATGTGCCCAGGAGGGGCACGGGCATGGGCAGGAGGTGTGAGGCGTGAAACAGCTGAGTGCTTCTCTTCGGTGATACAGAGGCAATGCCTAAAACAAATAACAAACCAGAAGTAGCAAGAAAAATAGCTTGTTTAAAGCTCCAGAGAGACCCACCAAAGGAACCAACTAAAAGAGTTGAAAACAGGTCACCTGTAGGCTGTCTGGGCAGACTGGGGCAGGATAGGGGATGGGGGCTACTGTCTTTCAGGAAAAGTCCTGAGAATTATTTGACCCTTCAAATCTGTGCAAGTCAAACTTTGATAAAAATAAAAGCTAAACTTTAGAAGGGCATAAATACCTGGCAGTACTGTTATAAAATAAATCTGTTTTATCTTCCTAGGAACTCGGTAAATGTTAGTGTTCCTCTTTCCTTTTTCTTTCAAAGGACAAGTTCCCGTCCCAGGCAGAAATGAAAGCCCGGCACGGTGCGGCTGCTGATGGCTCACCTTTCTCAGAATGGCCCGGCTGCCCTTCAGGCCTTCATTTCTCGCTTGCTAACTTCCAGGGAAGGACAGAAAAGCAGGGGATTCTGTTGACAGACCTTTGATGAGCGCTTGTTACCATCCGTGGCCTTGTTGGGTGCCTGGATCGAGGCCCAGCAAATGGCCAGATGTGGGGCGTAGCTAATGTGGGTAGAGCACCTCCTGCGGCTGTGGGAAGGGACAGTGACAATGTCTGACTGCTCCCGGGGCGCTAGCAAAGGTGCCCTCCTGGCTGCAGGTAATGGGGGAGCTGCCCCAGACAGTCTGTAAGGCAATGATCGCGTCCAGGATCGCAAGAGTTTCCTTTTAGCCACCTCCAACTAGGGCAAGAGGCCAGTATCTTGAAAGGCAGAGTTTGGGGCTTGTGTGTATGCAGGAGAGAGAGACAAAGTGTGTGTATTTATAAAGCAGGCCATATGCCATTTGTTCAATGTGATATGCCACTTTATTTTTATCTCTTCTTACTTCGAAGACAGGGAAAGCCTATTAATTAGTAAATCTAATCATACATATATGCATATATATCTACATTAATATCAAGTGTTTATATATTGATAAATTGATTTAAGAATGCTTTTCATTTCTGGCAGAACCTTAGACATTAATGAACCTGAATTCTCTTACTGAAGTATCATCTTATTATTTTATAGCAGTTCTTCCTCCTACAGGGTAATTATGAGTCTGATTTTAACAAAAAAATACACTGATTTACTGTAATCTTCTGCTCAGTAATACAAGTGAGCTTTTCTATGCAAACCCTATCACTCCAAAAAGAATTGAAGAAAAAATGTTTTACCAATTCAGACCCACGAGTGTTTATTGTGCACCTACTACGTGGAAGGCACTGGGCTGGCTGCAGTGGGTATAATGGTGAGTAAAGTAGGCTTAGCCCTTAGCTTTTTGCATTTTATTTTGAAAAGGAAAATCCTAAGAACTAATTGACCACAACACAAGTCTGACAAGAGTAGTGTATGAGAGGAACAAGCAGGCCCCTCCTGGGGGATCGGAGGGGAAGACGTCTCATTTCAGGGATCAGGAAGAGATAGACATGAGCTGAGGGATTTGCACTATTGGAGTTATAAAATAACACATCCCCAACCTTCATTCTTTGATTCATTTACCCATTCAACAATTGTGAGGGCCTGTTACATGTCGGATGCTCCTCTGGACCCTGGGGACGCACCAGAGCAAAGTTCCCCTTCGTGGAGTGCACGGAAGAGGATAGTGGAAAAGGGTGGGCTGCATCTCCCTGCTCTGACTCTACCTTGGTTTCTGTGAACATTCAGAAGTTTCCTGTGTAATGCTGGGCAGTCCTTGGCAGTCTTGGAGTTTGGCTGGCATGGGTGCTGTGTGTAAGGACAGTATCGGTGGCACCCTGGGTTCTCTGACAGCACCAGGACATCACTAGTGGAGTGAGCAGTGTTTCTCAGAAGCTTCTGCCCTGACCCTTTGACATGGAATCCCAGTCACATTAGGGCCCTAAGCCCACAGGGGAGCAGCAGGAGCAGAGACCTTCTGTGGAAACCAGGGCTGCCCCGTCCCAGCCATAGGTCGGCGTGGGTCTGCTTTAATGGGACATAGCATCCTTTCTGGACCACCTTACCTGCCACATCCACGGGTTCCCTCTTGGCAGACCATGGGGTCGGATGACTCTTCCCCAGTATCTCTGTTACAGTATTCACTGGTAACCACCTTAGAGAGATTAAATCAGAACTTAAAAATGTTTTCCTGGAGTTGATGTTTAAAATATTTATTCCAAAAAAAACGGTGTTGTCAGCCTGATACATCCTTTGTGGATAATAGCTTGGACTGCATTAATTGCCTCTGGCGTTAGGCTACTGCCCTTCCCCTTAAGCTTAACTGAATGTTCAACAAGGATGAGCGTAACACCGAAAAGCTTTCAGACTCAAAGAGCTGCTGCTCTTCAAGGGTGGATTCCAGGCCTTGCAAAGACTATGTTAGGGGTATTTACATATTCCCTGTGTATGTCGGGAGCCTCATGCACCACTGCACCTGAGACCCATCGGTGGGGGCTTCAGTGTCTGTCCTGTCAGGAAGTGGTTCTCTTTTCATTACAGTTGACCCTTGAATAAGTTTGAACTTCATGGGCCCACTTATACGTGGATTTTCTTCCGCCTCTGCCACCCCTAAGACAGCAAGACCAACCCCTCCTCTTCCTCCTCCTCCTCAGCCTATGCAATGTGAAGATGACAAGGATGAAGACCATTAGGATAACCCATTTCCACTTAGTTAAGAGTAAATGTATATTTTCTTATTTTCTTAGTAACATTTTCTTTTCTCTAGCTTACTTGATTGTAACAGTTTAGTATATAACACCTATGACATACAAAATATGTGTTAACCGTTTGTGCTGTTGGCAAAGCTCCTGGTCAAAAGTGGACTATGAGTAGTGAAGTTTCAGGGGAGTCAAAGGTTACATGTGAATTTTTGACTGGGTGAGGAGTTGGTGTCCCCAACTCCCAAGCTGTTCAAGGGTCCACCATATATGCTTTTCTCTCCTTGAGAAAAAATTTCTAGCCAAATTTTGTCTTCCTTCAACTCTATAGAGCTTGAGCTTCCAGCTTGTGGTCTGAGAAACCTCATTCTTTGGTGTTTGAGCAATAATCCTTTTTAGCTTGATTGATTTTTTTTTTCATTCATTTTTGTGTCCAGGATCCCGCCTTTCACTGCAGTGAGTAGCTGTACAAGTTTCCTATCACTGCTCTAACAAATTACCACAAACATAGTGGCTTAAAACAACACACATTGCTCATTTTACAGGTGCAGATCGGATGCCTGAAATCAGTTTCACTGGGCCGAAAGGGACTTACTGGCAGGGCTGGCACCTTCTGGAGGCTCTAGGGGAAAATCCATGGACTTGCCGTTTCCTGCATCTAGCAGCCCCTGCATCCTTTGGTTTGTGGCCCCTTCCTCATATCTCCTCCTCTGACTCTGGCCCTCCTGCCTCCTCCCTCTTATAAGGATTCCTGTGATTATGTTGTGTCCACCCAGACAGTCTCCCCGTCTTATGATTCTTAACTTAGGCATGGTTGCAAAGTCCTTTTTGCCATGCAAGGCAATATTTTCTCAGGTTCCAGGGAATTGGAGGTAGATGTCTTCAGAGGATCATTCTTTTACCTACCAGAGGTGCTAATTAAACATTTTTAAAACTCAGCTGGTTGTGTCCTTTCTCCATCTCTGTCTCTGAGTGTTTGTGGACCAGGTTTTCAAAACACATCACTCACTTCCTTGTTATAAAGTAATACATGTTAGAAAATTTCTCTCCATTATTTAAAGCAGTTAGGAGATTATTAAAATGACTTTATGGTGATGGTGGGTCATCACTCTGAAAACTGGACTTGAACTCCAGGTGTGTTGGGTATCATCCTAGGGAACCACTAACACTCGAGAAAGACCAGTATCACCATATTTCTTGGAAACTCTCCTTTCATCTCCAAGTACAATGGAAGACAAGGAAGAGGATGGTCACGCTGTTGTTGCGTTTGCCGTCATCTTTGTTGTTGTGGATTCCTGCCTTCTTTATCTGCAACTCCAGAGCTCCCGTCTGTGCCAACCTGTCACTAGCTTTGCTGTGGAAACCTTGACCTCGTCTCACACACATCGGCTGTAGCTGGCTCTGATCTCTCATCTGCCGCACGGGCACAACCGGGTCACCTAGAACTGGAAGTGTTTGTAGAGGAGAGGAAATAAGCTGAGTGCGTGATGTGCTTGAGCTCCAGGGCCCACTTCACTTTTACTTACCGTCTGATTCTTGCCACCCCCCAGAGCACCGGAGCGGTGACATTAAACAAACTCTCACCTCTCGGCCGTGTTTCTCCTTAATCTTGTTCTTTGTTTTTGGTATTTATTTATTTATTTATTTATTTATTTATTTATTTATTTATTTTTAGAGACGGAGGCTTGTGTCACCCAGGCTGGAGTACAGTGGTGCAATCTCGGCTCACTGCAACCTCCGCCTCCCGGGTTCAAGAGATTCTCCTGCCTCAGCCTCCTGAGTAGCTGGGACTGCAGGTGCATGCTACCACGCCTGGCTAATTTTTGTGTTTTTAGTAGAGACAGGGTTTCACCATGTTGGCCAGGCTGGTTTTGAACTCCTGACCTCAAATGATTCACCCGCCTCAGCCTCCCAAAGTGCTGGGATTACAGGTGTGCGCCACCACACCCGGCCAACCTTGTTCTTTGACACAGCTGTTTTAAGCATCCATGTGGTGTGTCCCAATGAGAATGAAAATCTTGTGAATGGCTAACCATACTGTATATATCTTGGTGGTCCAGTGAGTGTCACATGGGTGGCTTTTGATCTGTGTTTGACAGATACTTTAATAATGTTATACAGATATTTTACAGATACTAAAATATATTTTACATATCCTTATGTGATGCATATATGTATATACATTTTGTATATATACATATGTATCACAATATGTGAAAATATATATAAAGGCCTTGTGAATTCAACTATTATCTCTTTATCACTTTTTGCGGGATGTGTATTTTAAAAAAAAATATTAAGTACCCTTTATTATTGTTCTGCTTCTACTCCCCTCACAGTTCAGAAGACTGATCCTTGTATCTTTCAAGATGGAAGCCTTTATTTAAATGAGGACCCACGAGGTTAAATTTCTCTGGACAAACCCAGATGAAAGATTGCTTGTTGAAATGAAGGCATCTCTTACTTTGCTGCACTGATTAGATTGACCAATCAAGCTTAGAATGGGAAATGGCATGGAAGATCGGATGCGGGAAATCTTTTAAATATTTGCCCTCCTGTTACAGGATCACTGAAGTCCACTGATTATGGGACCCAGAGGTTTCCATTCTTAAGATGCAGGAAGGCAGTGACTATGAAACTGGTCCTGGAAGTCTGTTGTTCTGGCATCCTCTGCCCTGGCTAAATGAGGTTCTGGCTTCAGAGGGGTCTTGATTTATAAGTGCTCCAGGGGGATTTATATGCATTTAGCTACACAAAACCTGGGCTGCATTAATGGTTCTGAAAAGCAGATAATATGAAAGGGAGGACAGAGTCACTTTCAAAAATTGATGTTCAATTTTATAACTCTCAGTTTCCAATAAAAATTTCTGTATGGTCAGTAGTTTATAAAGGAGCAGTTTTGAGTCATCGTTAAGAGTGGAGGCTCCCAGGCAGATGGCCTAGGTTCAAATTGTAGTTCTACCCCTCACCAGCCATGTTGGTTAGAAGGTTACTCAACTTCAATTTCCTCTTCTGTGACGTGGGGAATAGTCATAAACAATGCCTTCCTCATAATTGTTGTGAAGATTGGAAATAAGATAACGTATTAAAAGCTCTTAGATTGGGAGGCTGAGGCGGGCGGATCACCTGAGGTGGGAAGTTCAAGACCAGCCTGACCAACATGGAGAAACCCCGTCTCTACTAAAAGTCCAAAATTAGCTGGACGTGGTGGCGCATGTCTGTAATCCCAGCTACTCGGGAGGCTGAGGCAGGAGAATCGCTTGAACCTGGAAGGCGGAGCTTGCGGTGAGCCGAGATCGTGCCACTGCACTCCAGCCTGGGCAGTTTTGAAACTCTGTCTCAAAAAATAAAGAAAAAAAAAAAAAGAACTTAGAACAGTGCCTGGCACAAAATAATTGCTCAATATCCATTGGTGGTTGTTACTATTATTATTATTGTTATTACTTAGCAGAGATTGGACGCATTAACACATAATATTTCAAAGACTTTTTATCTCCAGTAACTAAACTCCGGAAACATATGGGTACTTCACGGGGGTGACCACTGAGCTATTCAAATGTACCCTTCTAGTCCCAAGAGTATACCAGTGTGCACTCTAGTATACACTTGTATACCCTAACTACATAAACTGCATTACATGTCTACTCATACATTGCCTCTTTAAGAAATGTATGTGGCACAGCGTTTTATTGTCATAGCCGTGATGGCATTTATGTTTTATAAACTGGAGGGAAGTTACAAGAGTTTTTCATCGAAGAACTAATCTTTTCTAGAATTAGGTAGATGATTAGCAAAATGTATGACTGGATTTCTGTCATAGATATTTTCAAGGAGATGAATTCTAGGAGAAATGAAGCATCTTTCCCCCCACCCCAATAACACAAGTTACTGGATAATTTTAAATTTGTGTCAAATGGCTTAATATCCTTTCCACAGACCCTGAAAATACAAACATTTGATATATGCTCATATCCAATTTATGTTTTATTTGAATTACTATCTCCTTGGCTGCCAGGCGCCCCAACACGAATGTTCGCCCCTGTGTTTTACAGTCGTTCCTGATAGTGCTTTGTTATGTATTGGGAGACTTTGGTGCCCAGTGCCCGTATTGGACTACAGTCGTTCCTTTACCATTCGTAGCAGTACCTCATATGATTTGCGATATGGAAGGTTTTTCAAAGTCATATATGTCCCACTGAGATTAGTGCAACTGCTTAAGTCCTGGCTGTCCCCAGCCTTTCTCTGCTTGTTCACATGGTTAAGTGTGGATTCATCAAATGTCAGAGCTGGGAAAAAGATCTTGGAGGTCATCTAGTGCTATTGTCTCATTTTCAGTCCAGAGAAATGACGTTTTTCCAGCCAAGTCTAGCCCTGGTCGTCAGTGCAGGGGCTTAGACTAGACTTTGATTCCTTTGGTAACTATATTAAGGGGGATGAGAAGAGAGCTCACGTTCACTCTGCACAAGGACAAATGAAAAAGGCCCTGCCATCCCTTGAGGAACTCACAGTACAGTGAGGTGACAGTCAGGTGAGCAGAAAATTACCTTCTGATTCTCAGCCCATTGCTTGTTTCCCTGCACTGGAATGCCTTTGGCATGTACTGCTTCAGCTTCTTATCCATCCACGCGGTTGTAAAGAGGGGAGCTTTTGTTTTTGGTGCCTGTCTCTCCATTTATCCATTCATTTGTTTGTCTATCTATAAGTCATTCATCAAAAAACACTTAAGAATGCCTGAGCTATGCTGGACCCCAGAGTCACTTAAATGCTACATACTAGTGGAGAAAAATCATGGTTCTTGCCTCCAAGTAATGTACAGTCTAGTTGAAGGAGACCAGCATATAAAGAACAAGGTACAAACATGTGTTAAAGGAACTGTAATATAAACATGGCAAGGTACATGGAAGACACAATTTCATCCTGCCTAAATCCTCCTGAGGTTTTCACAGGTATTTCATGTGTTAGTTATTCGAAGGAACTTTACAATGCACCTCCTTCTTTGGGGCATTTACTTTTTAAAGTAGGTTGTGAAACCCGCTTTACTAACCATCCTCTCCCTTCCCTCTTTTACTTTCTTTCTTACGTTCGAGATGGTGTCCCACCTGTGTTAGAGGAGGTGGGCCTAGCCTTGTGCTCCATGATGAAGTGCAAAGAGAATGCCATCCACCAATCCTGCCCTCTCTGGCTCACAATCTGCTTGTTCCCTTCATTGATTCGTTCGTTCTTTCGTTCATGCGTTTGTTTATTCAGTTGAATGTCCACCGTTTGCTAAGCCAGTAGTCACTGTGGAAAGCAAAGGCAGACATGGCTGATATTCTCAAAGAGCAATAGTCTAGACTAGAGGGGAAATTAACTTTCATGGAATAATCACACATGTAGATGTGAGTGATAGCTGAAATAAACATCTGCAACTTGATGCTTTAAGAGCAGTGAGCAGGCTGGGCACCATGGCCCACGCCTGTAATTCCAGTACTTTGGAAGACCGAGGTTGGAGGATAGCTTGGGTCCAGGAATTTGAGACCAGCCTGGGCAATATAGTGAGATCCCCATCTCTACAACAAATTAAAAAGTTAGCTGGGCATGATTGGCACATGTCTGTAGTCCCAGCTACTTGGGAGGCTGAGGGGAGGATCACCTAAGCCCAGGAGGTCAAGGACTGCAGTGAGGTATAATCACACCACTGCATTCTGGCCTGGACAACAGAGGAGACCCTGTCTCGGGGGAAAAAAAAAAAAAAAAGTAACAGTGAGCAGTGGAGTCAAGGTTGAGTGTGGGGCCGGGGAGAGAAGTGCATTCAAAGCCAAGGAGTGGCCTAAGCAAAGCTCCCGGGCAGGAAAAGAAATCTATGGATCAGAGCCCTGGAAAGGCCAGTATGGCTAGAAAAGTGGGAGACACGGTGTTGAGGCTGAAACAGGGTTAAGGCCAGACCACACTGGACCTTTTTGACCATGTAGGGATCTCTCACTTTACCAAGAGCAATAGGAAGCCCCAGGAATGTTTTAAGCAAGGAATGTCACATGATCAGATTTGGTTTCCAAAAACATGACTCTGGCTGCTCTATGGAAGGGGACTGAAGGGGAAGACTGTGGCCACAGAACCAGTGGGAGGCTACAGCACAGGTACACAAGCAACAGGTTGTTCCAACTGAGGCTGTGGCGAGGGGATAGAGATAAGTCAGCAGATCCCAAAATAAATAAAACCCAAAACTTCCACAGCTTGCTACTTGGTTGAACATGAGGGAAGAGGGATGATGCTGATTATGGAACCAGATGGATGATGCTGCCATTGTTGTTAAGGACACAACTGGTTGAGATTTGCATTTAAACACATTGGCCTTGAGATTTACTGGAGGCACTGAAGTTACCACATTGCACAGATAGTTTGAAACAGTCTGGAGCTTACAGGAAACACAGACACTGGCATATAAATGTCAGTGATCTTCACTGAGAATGTGTTTGAAACTGAAGTATGGAGAAGGTGGACTAGGAAGCATGGACTGAGAAGAGCAAGGGACTTTGCATGAATCTTATGGAACTAGGGCCCTTAGTGGCCAGAGAGAAGAGAGCAAATCTGCCTGGAAATGGGGGAGCCAGGAGTGAGGAAGAGCCAGGGTGTGCGAGCGCTGGAAGCCAGGGGTAGTAGGTTCCAAGATGGCGGGAGTAGCCAACGTCACTGAAGAGCCAATGACATGATCAACAAAAAGCCATTGCATTTAGCAACAGAGGTCACTGGTGTCTGTGGGGAGAAATGATCACTCAGCAGGCCAGAAGCAAGATTAGAGTGGGTTGAAGATGAAGTGGGAGGAGAAGAAATGGAGATAGTAAGTAGACACCTCAAGGGAAGAAGAGAGACAAGGCCGTGCTTGGAAAGGTTGCGTGCAGTAAGAGAAGTTTCGTAAAAGTGTAATAACGTCGGAGTGTATAGAAGTCAGTAGAAGGATCCAGCAGAGTAGGAGAGGTAACTATGTAAGAGAGAGACAGAGGAGAGATGCAGCGTTCCTCAGAAGGTAAGACATCCTGGGACCCCACACTGGAGGAGGGTGAGCAGGGTTGACCTTAGACTGGACACAAGGGTATTTTACATTGAATGAGAAAGAAAAGGAAAAATATTTCCTCTTGTTTTGCTTAGATTTCATCTTAGGCTTATCTTCGACATGGATCTAGACCACTGTAATTTTTATGGACTTTTTACCGTGGGTTTTCCACCTAACGTATTTTTAAATTCAGAAAGTTGGGGTTTTTTCATTCTTTTTTTCTTTGTCAGCTCTTTTATTACATACTGTTCTATTCATTTGTTGTATTTTCCCATCCTTGCAGTGCATTGCAGACAATATTATTCTTACAGTTCTACATGCATGTTATTACTTTAGTTTTGCAGGGACTTCCCCCATGAGTAGCAGAATGTCATTTATGAAATCTGACAATCATTCTCAATACACCTCTGTGCTATATGTTAAACTCACTCAAACAACAAAGTGAAAATAGTCACCCACACTGCTGGCTTCCAGAGCGTCGTCATGTTGCCGCTTGCATTTGCAAGGAACCTTCCCTGATCCTTCTCTGGATGAAGCCGTGGAGGGAGGCGTTACCTACCAAGGCCATTCCCCTTGTTGGCTTTACCGTTTGACCTGAGGGACAGGTGTCTCTAGATTCATCCAAATGTGTGTGAAGAGACGAACTTCTAATTTCAGTTATTTATCAAAACTATAATTATCTTAGAAAGTTATGCAAATTAGTCAATTTTTAGGCCCTTCATTGAGAAGCCAGCAATGTAGAATTGGTGTGTGCAGTGGTCGAGAGGGAAGATTCTCAGATCAGATCCCTGGGTTTGAATGCTGGTCCTGCTACTTGCTGGCCATGTGTGACCTCGGCAGGTTATAATTTCTTTGTGCCGCAGTTTACTTCGCTATAAAGCAGACCTAATACTCCCAAGCTCGTAGGATTATTGTAGGGTTTAAATTAGTTTGTGTAAAGCTCTTGAAACAATGCGTGACGCATAGTAAGTACTTAATAAATTCTATGATAGCATCTTGGAGGCAGTGATGGTGCTTTAGGAGCCTGTTACCTTGTGCTGCCTCCACGTGCTACAGTTTCATTTGGGAAACACTTTTTGTTTTAGTCACATACAACTCTAAAAAGTAGGTGATTCTATGTCCAGTTTTTCACAGTGTCTAAAATAATATGGTTCACAGTCATAAGATTTTATAGCAGATGAATGTTTACATCTCATTTCCCATATATATAATAATCAATAGCCATTCCCTTTGCATTAAAAACAAGCCCCCCTGGGTACCGAATGGCTCTTCGATGGAGGGAATATCTTAGCCAGCTTGGCACAAATAAAACCTCTTTCCTTTTCAGCTGTTTTAAACATTTAGCAGTGGGATCAGATGATTGAACTTTCAAAAAAATTCTTCCCAAAATCTGTTTGGGTGGAATCATTTGCCGTAAAGATCTGGCATTATTCAAAGCCGTTCTGTGCTCCCTTAATTGAAAAGCCCTGACATTGGCATTGGACAGGGCCTGCCTTTGGGGCCCCCAGCAGACAGCTTCCTTCAGTGCTTCGTATTGTTAATGACTCAGAGAATGTGTTTCGATGAGATCAGAAGCAATCCACTAAAGAAAAAGTGGAGAGGACTTGAGAGCTTAAAAGAGCGGAGAGGAGAGATGTGAGAAAACCTAAAAAAAGACAAAAGTTGGTGTGGAAGAAGGGGTGGCGCGGGCTCCATGGCAGATTTGTCATTCGTCCCAGTCCAGCTATTTAGAATCATTTTTCCAGTGGGAAGAGAGATGAAGAGAAATCCTGTCCAAAAGAACAAGGAAGATGTCTTTGAAATGATATGAGGGGAGCCAGAGACAGACATGGAGGTGAGCAGGACCAGGTCCTGCTCTGTAGATCTCCAGGGAAGATGTACTCAGCACTACTGTGCGCTCCTGGGCTGCATTGGTGTCTTTACTGCAGGCGGAAAGGATGGATGCACGCTGGCCAGGGCCATGGCCTGCAGGTGCTTAAATGTCCCCACAGTAGATGGCTGTGTTCACAGCTCAGATCTGTGGCCCCCCGGCCCTCTCAGCCCCCCTGAACAGTGTCCCACTGTTAGCAGCTCTGCAGTGAAAGTATAATCTGAACACAAATTAAGTGGCAGCTTTGGGGTTTTAAGGAAAAAGGAAAACTTTTTCATTTTAGAAACAGAAAACTTAATGTCTCCTGTGTCAATTCATTCTATGCTCCTTGAAATGGTTCATCTCTATGCTAATTTTATGCTGAAAATAGGAACTCCCCTGTGCTGGAGAGGAGAGAAAGGGCTGGGAAGTCAAAGACTATCCAAGTGGCTGAGAATCAAGTGGACCCCCTTGACTCATTTTCACTTAGAAAATGCTCTCAGGGCAGCCAGTGTTACATCAAGGGTCCGCCAGGGGAGCCGAGGCCTTTGCCTGCCACCCTGGGAACTGGCTTCCAGGCCTTGGGCATGGATCCCTCACCCAGATTCTGCTTGGTCTTACGCCAGTGATTTTGCAGGTGATATCCAGACCTCATGCTTGATAATAAGATAGTAAGCTGACTTCCCTTGGTTTCCTCCCCTTCTGTTTTAAATGAATAATTAATCCATTAAAAGCATCATCTCAAAAGCACAAAGTATCCTATAATCAATGACTGTAAGTTCCTTGAATAAGAAGTGGACATTGTGTTATGCTTACTTCTAGACTGGTCTGTCTTTCTTCTTAGGACATGAGATGTTGAGGATGGATCTCATCCTGGTCCTCTCTGTGCTTTAAGAGCACCAGTGCGGACCCTTCCTCAGCAGAGGCATATAACTGTGATCTCTGAAGAGTCCTGTGGCTCTATCATTCAGTAGCTCAAGGGCAGCTGGACAGAGAAGCGATTAGAAGTCTTGTTTCTGCTCCTTCACTTGTTCACAAAGATACTTTATTTTTATTACTCTGGTCCTGTCAGTTCTCTTCATCTGGTTTCCTGTATCCTTCCATATACGGTGATGCTGAGGGGTTTTTTTGTTTGTTTTATTTGTTGTTTTAAAGAGAAAAGGGAGTATACTTGTTGCTTCAGGGCAAAACAAAGACCAGTGGGAAGAAAGTTATCAAAGGTCAATTTCAGCTCCTCACAAAAAGCTTTCTAAGGACAGGCTGTTTGTGAAGGGACTAAATGTGTTTAAGTAGAGCTGGGCAGTCACATGCGACCATTGTCCTGAGGATGCTCACCCAAAAACTCCGATGGCCAGGATGTTGACTGATGGCTTACCCTGGAGAGTTGACATCTGGAGCCTCCGCTGACAAGCAGCATGGTCCACAGATGGGTGAATAGGGGCCATGGTTCTGCAGGCTCTCTCCAGAGGTGGCCCTGGAGAGGCTGGCCACTCACAGTGTTGTTAAGCACATGGGTCATAGCTGCAAGTATGTTGGGGTGTGCTGACTGGGCAGGCGTGCGGAGGTCATGATGCGGCTCCGTCTTCAAAACAGGAAGCATTTCTCGGAGATGTAGTCTCACAGACTCTAGAAAGATTTGAGAGGAGACTGTCAGAGAGACACAGAGGCCTGGGTGTGTGTGGATGAGGTGATTTCTAACTGCTTGATAATAAGGTAGTAAGCTTTATGTTTCTATCGTATTTATTTTCCTCTCAGATCAGGTTGTCTGAGCCAGAACCACGTATCCCAGAGCAGACATGTCAGTGACCTGGGACAGAGAGAAGTACATTCTAAACAATTTCTGGAAACATAAGGGGCTGAGATGCATTTAGCCATTTGAAAAGATAATGGAAATTTCAACTAATTCCTTTGAGGTTTAACTGTGTAGTATTGCCTTTTTAATCCTTTCACAAAACAGACCCTGGAAGGACTCAAATTGGTAAGTGAGAAGCCAGTTACTACCAACTACTGGGCAGCTTCTTAGCAGGAGGTAAGAGCTTTCTGCTTCCTTTTTAGGACAGTTCCACCCTTCCTTGAGTGGAAGGAGGTGGTGATGTGGCTGAATGTCATGAGGGTTTGGAGAGGAGGTGGCTGTAATTGCACAGGCCCTGGCATTGAAGAGACCCAGGGAAGGGAGGTACCTCTGGGTCCATGGTAGGATCTGGAAGGAGGAAGGGAAGATTCATAGCATAACAGGTCTAGGGTGCTGCACTTGAAAAGACTATAGTAGTTATCGGTTCATTGAACTCAACTAAACCCGAAATACTGGGTACCTCATGTGTGCGGTGCTTAGTGCCAGGAATGGTGGGCTATGTAAAGAAGAATCCAGTAACTCCCTCAACTGACTTAGAATATTTATTTCCTAACTAAAAGAAACATAACTAAGAGTTAATAATATTGTTTGTTTGTTTTGCTTTTTATGTAGTGTAAGGCACAGAAATATGCTCAGTAAACTCTTGCTCATTAATGACCACTGCAAGTCCCTGAATTTGCTTTGAGTTGAAAGAAATGCAACCAACATGCCCCCTCAGGAGTTCAAGTCAGGAGAGCAGCCAGCCTGACTATGGAAGAACTATATGATGCCTGAAGTTCCAGGAAACTTTCCGGTTGCAAGGACAGAGAGCAGTACTATTTTAATAAATAGTACATGATAGCTTTGCTGTATACCAGGCCTGTACAGTGCTAGACACTGGAGGCAAAGACAGATAGACAAAATAATTAAAATGTGGTTAAGATCATATCCAAATGTAAATTAGGTCCACCACTGTGGAAAACAGTATGGCAATTCCTCAAAGACCTAAAAACAGAACTAACATTTGACCCAACAATCCCATTACTGGGGATATACCCAAAGGAATACAAATTGTTCTATTATAAAGACACATGCACATGTGTATTCATTGCAGCACTATTCAAAATAGCAAAGACATGGAATCAACCTAAATGCCCATCAATGGTAGACTAGATAAAGAAAATGTGGTACATATGCACTATGGAATACTATGCAACCATACAAAAGAATGCGATCATATCCGTTGCAGAAATATGGATAGAGCTGGAGGACATTATCCTTAGCAAACTAACACAGGAAGAGAAAATCAAATATTGAATGTTCTCACAAGTGGGAGCTAAATGTTACAAACACATGGACACATAGTGGGGTACAGCACATACTGGGGCATATGGGAGGGTGGAGGGTGGGAAGAGGGAGAGGATCAGGAATAATAACTAATGGATACCAGGCTTAATACCTGGATGACAGAATAATCCGAATACCAAACCCCCATGACACAAGTTTCTCTATATGACAAACTTGCATATATACCCCTGAACTTAAAATAAAAGTTAAAAATAAAGATTATATTTGGCTGGGTACAGTGGCTCACACCTGTAATCCCAGCACTTTGGGAGGCTGAGGTGGTCGGATCACGACGTCAGGAGGTCAAGGTCAGCCTGGCCAACATGGTGAAACCCCGTCGCTACGAAAAATACAAAAATTAGCCGGGCGTGGTAGCACATGCCTATAGTCCCAGCTACTCAGGAGGCTGAGGCAGGAGAATCGCTTAAACCCAGGAGGCAGAGGCTGCAGTGAGCCAAGATCATACCACTGCACTCCAGCCTGGGCAGCACAGCAAGACTCCATGTCAAAAAAAAAAAAAAAAGATTATATTCTATGTTAAATATAACTAAGTGAATATAAACAAAATAAAAATTTGGGGAAAAAGTAAGATACCATTTGGCATTAAAGATAACCCCTTAAGAAAATGACTATCAGTACCAAACATGGAGCCATCCAGCTAAACCCATAGAATTCTAGAACATCAGAGCTGGATAAGCCCTTAGAACAATCTGTCCAAATCTGTTATTTTACAGAGGGGGAAGTGGAGACCCAGCCATGCAAAGATATTAGCAACAGTTAGTTTACATTTCTTTCTGGCTGCATTTACAGTGGGTAAATACATCTTAACTTTAGTGGGTTGAAAAAGACAGGTGCTATTTTCCTCAAAAAATATTTTGGCTGCTGGTGATCGACTCTCAGAGCAAGAGAAACACTTTCTAACATTGATGTGGGATTTTGTGTGTGGTGTGTGGGTTTCCTGAGCTGCTGAGCTTTTCCACAATCTCCTGCTCTATTATTTCGTAGCCCACTTTCCTTTAATGCCCACCATCAGAGAGGTTCTCTTTACCGTTCCTCTGCTCAGCTCCTTCAGAAGTCTGTGCATACCAACAGTAAATAGGAGGTCTGAAAACAGATGAGAGGTTTTTAAATTTGAAAACAGATGAGAGGCTTTCTTCCCTCAAGGGATGATGTGGGGTTTAGTAGCTTCAGCTATGTTGAATTTTACTTATAAATGGTGATGACTTCTTATAATGTGAGGTTTATTTTCTGTTTTATATGTATCTTATAAGTAGCCACATAAGCAAGTATTTAATTTGTTGTCACTCTTGTGCTGTTGGACAGCAGCAGCTCATATGAATAATACTGTACCAATTCAAGCTTGGAATGACTGTTGGACACCCAGCACACTGTTAGGGTTATCCGTGTGTGTCCATGTGATACTGAAATGGCTGGTCCCCTGGTCAAATAGCCAGAGAAACCAGAGGGAAAGTGAATTCCTGAACTTCATTCAATTAAATATATTGAGGTTTAGATGTTTTTTACTGTTTAATTCAGGCAAAACATTTGTTATTCTTTATGTAGAAACAGCTGAGGCAAAAAATGAATGACTTTGAAGGAATATCCAAGTTTGAATCCAGGTTTTACCTCTTCATTGCTATGTTACCTTGAGCAAGTTTCTTTTGTGTGTGTGTGTGTGTGTGTGTGTGTTTTTTTTTTTTTTTTTTTTTTTTTTTTTTTGGCTCTTGTCACCCAGGCTGGAGTGCAATGGCATGATCTCAACTCACTGCAACTTTTGCCTTCCGTGTTCAAGTGATTCTCCTGCCTCAGTTTCCTGAGGAGCTGGGATTACAGGCACCTGCCACCACGCCCAGCTAATTTTTTTGTATTTTAATAGAGACAGGGTTTCACCATGTTGGCCAGGCTGGTCTTGAACTCCTAACCTCAGGCGATCCACCTGCCTCGGCCTCCCAAAGTGCTGGGATTACAGGTGTGAGCCACTGCACCCGGCCCACCTTGAGCAAGTTTCTTAACTTCTCTAGGCCTCAAGGGCTTTAATCACTTGTAATGATGATAATAGTGCACAGTGCTTTCAAGGTTATATTTTAATAAGCAATATAAGGTACCTAGCGCAGTCCCTGAAAACAACAAACAGATGTTAATTCCCTTTCTCCTAAGAAAGTAGTCCTGGAATGGGAAAATAGGAGCCATTCCTTGACATGGAGCAGACGTGTTATCCTGGCCTCCTTCGCCATTGCCTTCTGTGGTCAGTACTTGAACATTGTGCCTTCGGCTTCCATCAGCAGATCCTGAGAAACAGAGAAAATTACTACTGTAGGTACCATAGTAAGCTTGTTGAGGGTTGTCCATCACTGTCACTCAGCCCATCCCCCATCCCCCCGGTCCCCTGGTCAAATAGCCAGAGAAACCCCCGTCCCGCCTATAAAACCTTTTGTGAGAAATGTTTTAAAAATTAAGCACCAAGAGTTCGTGTGCCTCAAGATAAGGATAAATTTAACCTTAAGGGTTTCGTAAGTGACCATTTTTCCTTCACTGTGGCTGGAGAGAGCCTCCGAATGCGTCAGCCCCAGGGCTTGCTGCTGTGTGCTCTTTTCCCGGCTCTCAGTAGTCCTGTACTTGCTCATATTTTCCCCCATCATATCGCAGTGTGTTAGGAGAGGCCTTTGATGCTGTTCTGTGATATTATAGGCCCAAGTCAAGAGCTTCCAAATCCTGCCCTGCTAGGCATTTGGCCTCCTGATGGCAAACAGAGGTCCTGAGATTCAGAGAGTGAAGCGGAGTGACTGCCGGCACCGCCTTCTCACCTGCGAGAGCACCCAGCACCTTGTCCGGAGTGGGGCTTAGTGGAGGAGCTGGTGAAGGAGAAGAAGAGGCCGAGTTGGCTTAAGCACGCCTTGTGCCTCCCTCTAACCCCACACCTTCAGATCCCTTTAACTGCTTGCACAGCTCATGACCTATGAATGGGAGTGGGGAAGAAGCAGGCAAAATGGAGTCTGACGTGAGACAAGTGTCAGTAACATCCCATTTCTTATGTTGATTCTTGATTTCTATCCTATTGAAACATTATTTTATTGTATACCTTCTTTTGTAGGCCTCCTTAAAATTTTCATAGAATGAGGCAAGATATAAACCCTTATATAAAAGTTAACAGCGGTGTATCAATGATATATGCAGCCAAGCATGGGTGCGTCTGCCCAGAATGCACAATGTATACAGAGGACATTCAGTGGCCAAAGCTGGCTAGAGTTGCTTTGATCCTTGATCAAGTCATATTTAGATTTCTCCACCCAAATAACTTATATCAATACTGACTAGATAATATGTATTCAACGGGCAGTACACCCCCGATCACTGTGGATATCACAATTCGGGAAATATTTACTTACAGGGCTAAGTAAACTTTTAGCTTCTAGACAGTAGAAACCGTGTCTTATTGTTCTTTATGCTTATAGTACTTGGCCTACGACTGATACACAATGGATCACGAGGGGTGACTAGATAAATGAGAATTTTTAATGGCAAGATTATTCAGAGTAAATGAAATATAGAATATCATAATATTTTATAAGGAATGGCATTTTGGGCAAGTTATTACTTGTACGTACTTTTAGAAACACAAGCTCTTCCCCTAACCAAATGCTTCTGAGTAGGATCCTGTTTTAATGGATAGAAAAACATGAGTTCTCATTAGTATGCACAGCACTGAAGCCCAGTTACTTTTTTTTTTTTTAAATAAGCACACTTTTTAAGCATTGCTCTGCAGTGTCATCGCTCCAAAACCTTATCACATTGTTCATTTTCTTAGCAGGCCCAGTTCTACGGATGGTGTAAAGTTTCAGCCAGGGCTTCTCATAATTATTACTAATTCTTAAGACTGAAATCAGGTGGCTTTTTATTTTTAGTGTCCTTATTGTGCTCACTCAAGACTATATATTCAGCAGTGTGCAGTCTGTGCCTGACTGTATAAAAGACTGGAATGTTCACGCACTATAATGAATAATGAGTGTCAGTGAACTCATTACAGTAAATCCTTAGGTAATTACTTTCTGCTTTAGTTGGGGGACGTATGGTAGCATAAGCTAAAATTATTTCATCTCCAGACAAACCCTGAGGTGGCTGTTAGAGTTAAATATAATTCATTTGCAGCATGTTTATTATAGTTAAATTTAACTAATTTAGGGCCTGTTGCTGGCCAGAAGCTGAGGAGGAGGAAGTTGCAGTGTCCATGAGTACCTCAGAAAAATGAGGCTTCATGGCCGAGCTTTCAGAGCATGACGTCAGAGTTACTCCCACTCTGTCTCTGCTCTTCCTGTCCCCAGAGCTAGATGGGTTTGTTCATGAAAGTGATTGGCTAATGAGCTCTTCGGTCTTAGGATTAATGTGGTGTAGCACAGGGAAGTCTCAGCGTTGAGCTGGGGCTCTGCTCAGTTCTCTCCTCTGTTTCTGCTGGAGCTTCCTGGTGTTACAGAAAGAACTATGGTGTTCAAGGTCACTGTGGTATGAATGGATTTATCAGCAGATGCTGAGGCTCCCCCTTCTTGTGCCCCACTTCCACTCGACACTGTAGGGCCAATTTGGGCGTTATGTCTTCCTAAGCCCTCCAGCCTGGAAGACTTAGCGCTGGAAAAAATAGGAAAGGACTTACTCCAAGAACCAAGCACATGTTTACACAGGATGGTTTAACCTTTAAAGATGTTGCCACTGAAGAGTTTTTAGATTAGATTTTGCCTCATGAAAGCGCTTCTGAGCTGGATGTCTTGCTCTCCCAAAGATGTCACAGGGACACCTGCAGGAGAAATCGCAACAACGCTGGGAGGTGAGGCTTCTGAGCCATCGCTTGTGTCTAAGAACTTAAGCCAAAAATCACTGTAGGGGGACTGTTCCCCAGAAGACAGGGACCATGCCAGGAGAGGAAACACAATTCCGATCATCGTGAGGAACGTGCATTTGAGGAAGACGTTGTCCTACTTTTCCACAAAAATACCATGCCTCCACTCTGGAAATATGTGCACTGTGCTAATTGCTCAAGAGAAGGTAGCAGTTGGAAAAAGTCCAGAGAAGGATGAGTAAATGAACACAGGAATCAGTTGGTAGCCGTGGGAACAGCAAAGCCCCTTCAGTGGGAAGGCAAGAGTAAAAAGAAGACAGCACTGAAGTCTGTGGAACCTAAAGCGGCTTTGGTGGGGTTTCTTCACCAATCCAAAGTGCAGAGCTAGCAGGGTAGGCACAAGGCACACCCACCGATGCCCGTGGTGGTCCGCCCTGAGACTCCATCCAGGACAGCCACCTCAGCCTCACTATCCCCTGGCCACATCCTGGCCATTCAGTCCCACAGTGACACAACTTACAAGCTGCAGAACCATCTGCTTCTTAAGCCAGTGTTCCTCCCACTGTACCATAATTGCTTCCCTTGTGTCCAGACCCTTCTGAACACTTTTCGATTTTACTCAAAACAAATTTTGGCCATGGAAATGGTTTGTGACTTTAATGGGCAAACTGTGATATAAAAAGTAAACTATGGGTTACATAACTTCAGGGGCAGGTTAACTTTTCCAGAATTCTGGTCTCAAAGTAAAGATTTAGTTGAGGCTATGAAAATTCAGGAAAAAATAATAAAGCATTTCTACACCTCCCTCCTTCCCCTTGCGAGCCCCCCTCTTAAAAATAGCATCCGAAGTTTCATTGTAGCTGAGTCACTGCTTGGTGTGATCTAGGGCTAGGCTGCAACTGGACCTGTCAGAATGAGGCCACAGTGATTCATGATGAAGCTAAGTTTGGTTGCCACTGACAACATGTGTTCCTCTGTTCTTTCCCTGGAGTTTGGAGACACTGTATTTTGCCTTTGGATTAGAAACACCTTTGAATAGTGAGAGTAATGTGATGAGATGGGCCACTGCAATTAATGCGCCCTCTGGGTCCTCTTGCTGTGACACCCTAGCCATTTGTTAGGGGAAGGTAGGAGTAATTAACATAACCAAAGACCTCTGGGGCTGTGAAGGGAATGTATCTCCTCTGCCTTTGCAGTTTAGCATCAAGTCAGTCTACCAACCAAGAGCCCCCCAGCACCTCCTCTGGGCCCCAAACTGTGCTTCCCATTGAGGAAAGGCAAATGATAGAATATGTGGTCCCTACCCTGAAGGAATTTGGGGAAGCACAAACCAATTAGAGAGGCGCTCTCTGCTTCCCATGTTGATTATACTCATGTATGTGTCAGTTTCCACACCAGTGTGCGCCTGGAGGACAGAAGCCGCATCTGGTTTTGCTGTGCATGGCACTGTGTTCCTGGAGCTGGAGTGAACGGGTCCAGCCTCCAGCACCTGCTTCCCCACTTCTGCCATCAGAAAGACTCATTTGGGAAAACATTCCTCCATTCCCTTCCTAGGGCACCACGGTTAATAAGGCCACACATTTGGGCCTGTCCATCCTGGTGCAAGTATCTGCAGAAGCAGGAAGAGATCCAGGTTAGCAAGGATACAATTACAATGGTTTTATTTTTTTAATGGGACTGGGGCAGTGAGAAAATTCTATGCTCCCCGCCATTTATGCAGACTTCGGCTAAACTTACGCTAGTCGAACTCACGCCAGCTCTGTGGAAGTGAGGGACAGATGTAAGAAACATGGGGACTTTCCAAGAAATGAAGCTTCTTAGCTGCCATGTCAGTGATGCTTGTTTCCGATAAACTCAAACTTACGGAAGTGTAGAGTAGAGCTTCCCAACCAGGGTGCCTTAGCTCACAGATTTGCACACAGGGGTGCCAGCATAATGATCTGTGCAGCTCTTGGGACGCCTTGGGATATCTGGAGTATGAGATGGACTTGAGATATGAATATACATATACATACGTAATATATATAATGTATCTGTCCAACTTAGGAGACTAGATAGACAAGATGTTAAATGCGTTCCTCTCTGGATGGTAGGTTTATGGAATCCTTTAATCATTTTACTTATTTGCTTATTTAAACTTCTGAGTCTATAAGAATTTATTGTGTGTGTGGAAGAATTCTTTCAGCCCAACCAAATACTAGCCAAAACATTGAAGTGAATCGTATCAGTATTCGGTGATCCAGCCAAAGGTTTATGTCTATGTTGTATTCAAACACTGACTTAGAAACCATTTGCCCTGAGGATGTGTCCTGTTTTTTGTCGGTTTAAAAATGATTGTTTTCAGTTACTGCATTCTTATTTTAAAAAAAAAAAAAAAAAAAGGAAAGAAAAAGAAACAGGAAAGCAGATGTCACATATCAGAGAAATTGCCACATCTTGATAGATTCACACCATTTATTTTCTTTGCCTGTAAGCCTAATATTGGCAACAGCTCAGACTGCCAACTTTCTTCATTTGTCGACATTCTTAGGAAGTTAACTTCCTATTGAGGATGTTTTTGACGGAGATATTAAGAGAAAGACTTGTTGGTCAGATGTTGGTTCTAGTTGGCCACACTGTAAAGGCCACTGGGGATCGGACCCTTGGCCGACCCATGCAGAGGTAATAGTTTGCAAGTTGGGAATTCTTATTTCCCGGCAACTGTAGACAAGGAGCAATGATTTGCTATTGGTATTTTATATCACGTTACATTTGCAAAATGTTTGTGGTCATTCAAATTTGTTTTTTTTCACAGTACTTCTGTGAATGCCTGATTTCTCTTTGCCTAGACTCTCAGATTCTTGAGTGGGTGGATGGAGGTGTGATATTTGCCTTCTTCTCACATAGGAATGCCTATAACCTAAATGAGATCAATATCATTTCGTTCTTCTGGGAGAAGTACTATTTTTGCCAGTTACCAACATTATAAAATACTTCCATATTTGGAACTGTGGCATTTTGTGCTTGGAGGGATTTTTTAAAGAAATTGTCTGGTCTAGTTCCTTCATTATACAAATGAAACCATTGAGACCAACCCAGGCAAAGGGAAGTTCTCAGAGTCACAAGAAGTGGTCGGTGGCCAGGGTGAGGCCAGACCCCAATTTCCTTTTTACTACCAGTCATACTCTGTACTTTCTACCAATATTTCCCAATTACTATGGGGAATTAATAAAAAAATGTTTTCTAATCTGCATTTTTGGGGGGAAAGAAAAAAATACAGAGTTATGTCACAACTTAGGTGGTCAATAAATATTTGGTGAAGAAGGTGTTTGATAAAGTTGCATATATTTACCTCTTGAGTCAATAAAAATATATTTGCAGATAGATAGACACACACACACAGTGATAAGTAGCTGGTAACCACATGTGTGCTGTCAATCAGTACAGGGACTTGATTGTCATGTGTCCCAGTCTATGTGGCTCTGTTCAAAGGAAGAAGCTCTGGAGAGGAGTGACCGAGAATTTTAGGAGACAGAGAAAATAGACTTCTTTTCAATGGAAACTTATCGGAATTGTTGAAGTGAGAAAGCCATACACATCTCTATGTGTATTTTGGTATCAGTGTAGTATTGTCTGCGGTAACTCTTTGTCTAGTCATGAAATATGTTACTTGCCATTCCACATGTACCAAATACAGTGTTAAAAAGAGTCCTGTTCAGCTGGGATAAATTACAGAACAAGTATAGTAAGAACATTACCGAGTAATTATATAGTATGTCTTTGAGATTTGTGTCTCCAAGTTTCTGAATATTTCATTTTGAAAGAGTAACTTAGAAACCATAAAGAGAAGTTGCATGTAAGTGCCTAGGAGAGCTGATCTTTACTAAATTCAGTAAAAAATTCAGAGATGAATAAAATAAACCTGGACTAATTCATAATAACCTACAGAAGATACATTGTTTTCATTATTTTCCATTGGCTAACATATCCAGTAGGAAGTTAAATGTCACTGTCCTTTGCATAGCACAGAATTTGTTTTCCAAATCACCTTTCCTACGTATTGAACAACATCTCGGTCATAATCATGGCACATGCTGCATTGAACCTAAGGTGAAAATCATTCTTTTTTTTCTCGCCTGAGGGAAATTTCACTTTTTTACTGAATGAAGGAAGCACTTAAAGTATAAATTAAAATAAAGATAACTAACTATTAAATTTGGTTAGGCTCATATAAAAAAAAATATTAAAATGGCAGTCAAAACAACCTGACTCAAGTTTGTGACAGAAAGGCTTAATTTAGTACAGCCCATTTATGTATGCAAGAAGCTTTTCTTAAGGGCACTTAAAGATGTCGGCTCCAGTCATAAAGGAAACACTTGAACCGAGCATGAGATGAACGAAGGGATTCTGCTCTTATCTTTTATTGATGATTTCAGTTATTTGATTCTTCTCTTTCCTCCGATATTCTCAGATTAGGCATGGCCTTCAATTGGATTGTGTATTCATTAAATAGAAACAATACACATATTAGACTGGATACATATTTGCAAATTCAGATTTATATCATCTTCTATTTTAAAATTATACGACTAACAATATATTTTATTGCACATGCCTGTGGTGTCTGAGTTTGGGATCTGCTTTAATTCTCAATAACATTCTAATAAAACCATTGCAAAGAGCAGAGCTAGCCATAAGGACATTTACAATGTCACATAAAGGTGGACTATATGCCACATGCCTTATAATAATATATTAAATGATCGCAAATCGGATTTTTATGGAAAGTGTTAACAGCAGTTAAAAGAATTATATTTGAAGTCCTATTTCTGAATGTGAGACTTTCATTTTGTTTAGTTATCTATTAAATGCTCCCAAACTTACTAGGACTTAGTGTGTGCTTTTATTCTACGTTAGTAAGAGAAAATCTTGGTAGTCAATCTCAAGTGTATGCCCCATCTTATGACTGCAAGATTCCCTCTTTCATTTTGGTATTGTCCCATGATATTTGCTGCTTTCTGCAGTCAATATAGACAGACTTGAGCCAACTTAAATGTTGTCTCAATATTTACCTAGTACAAAGAAAATTCCATTTGAGAAAACCACAGAGTATAGTCATTCCTGGAACAACCAGGAGATGGTTATTATCATTGGAAACAATTATTTTTAAAAATCGATCTCAATTCAGAGGCATATGTATATTTAAAGCACCCACACATCTAAAACTGTTCTCAATTAATTTCATGAAATGTTATTTTTTAATTTAAAACAAACCAAAGATGATTAATTTTTATGTAACCAAAGATGATTAACTTTCATATAAATTTGTGAATCAGAACAAATTCTTGAGCGAACCATGTGTCTTGCTTTTTTTTTTTTTTTTTTTTAATATGGGCATGGTATAAATACTGAGCATCAAAGCAACCATATTTTAAAAGGTCTGGTCTGAAGAGGAACCATAAAGTAGGTAAGGTTTGTGTTCTGCTTTCTTCTATCTCCTCCTAGCTCCCATTCAAGTTATTTCTTCCGGCTTTCCTCTCTGGCAAGGTACAAACGCCCCTGCCCCTGCCTCGCCCCTTCACACTGTAATATTGCTTCAAGAACGTGGCGATGAGCCAGCATAATCAAATTCCTCTGGCTAGACTTCTCTGGCAGTAGAGCATTTCAGTGCTCTGCTCCAAATACTTTCCAACAATCAGAACCAAGATACCTGTGTGGGAGCCAGTGCCACAGGTAAGTCCCCGTTCGTGACAGTGGCCTTGCAATGATGCTTTGGGAAATTATCCCGGCTTCAGTGAGTAGGACAGAGAGGAGTGGGTACCCAGCCCATGCAGAGCCAAGCAAGGGGCTGTAGTCAAAGAGTCAAAGGCAAGAGTCATTGTTCTTGCCTGTGAGCTTGTGTAGCAGAGTGTGCGTTCATTTCTCACACATACAGTTTTATCTCGCAGCTACTTGAAGTGTTCACATGTCTGTTTGCTGACTCGATTGTGAAATTCCGGAGGGTAGGAATTATGTCTCATGCCCAGCACCAAGGAGGAATGCAGTAAATGGGTGAGGAATGAATGAGTGAATGAATCAGTCTGTCAGGCAGTCCGTTAATGCAGATGGCAGCAAGGAAAGTATGGATTCAAATGGCATCTTTGAAAACTACAAGAAATGGATGGATGTGGAAAACAGAGAGACAAAACTAAGAGAAAAGCGGGAGAGATCAAGGCATCGAAGCCTCCCAGGCTTGTTGCTGAGTAAAAGAGCCTGGGAGGCAGTCGTAGAAGTGGGAACTCAGTGAGAAACCTCATGAGGGAAGCCAACAGATAAAGTTTGCCAAATCTCTTTCTCAAAGAAGCATCCTCTAAAAGGTGCCTGCATTTCTAGCCTCTCACATCCGCTCCCCTTACCACACTCACCCAAGTTCCTGAAGGTCTGATAAGCAGACGAAACTATTTTGTAGACTTAGCCAATGTCCATGTTTTAAGGGACATTTCCATCAACGCTTGAAGGTTGCCATCCTTCGTAGATTTAGGAGGAAAGGTGGATGGGAGGGAGATAGGAAATCTGAGCTGGTGCCGTGAGGAGACGGAGACGCTTTGGCCTCCTGGAAGAGGGTACCTGTCAGCCGAGATTAGCCCCTCAGGCCATGGCTTCTTTCAGAGGCACTAAGTTTACATCAGGGAGGACATGCTTTTATAGTCTGTGTTGTCAGTGCTGTGCCCTCAACCACTACTGCAGATAGCCTCTTACTCTCTAAGTAAACGATCTCTCAGGGAAGAGATTCACCTCGTTTCACACACAGCCATCCTCTGGAATACGAGGGCTGCTTGCGCTTTCCTTGGCCTCTGGAGCTTCAAATGTGTCTCATTCCCACATCCTTCAGAGGTGCTGAAGAGGCACCTACCTGGCCGAGTGGTGTGGAAGCTAGGAGGGAAAGACCCTGGTTTGTGCTCTTTAAAGTCTGTGAGTTACAGAGAGAATAAGATAAATAATTCATTTTCTATTTTCAGCCCCTCTTTCTCCAAAGTTTTGGAATGAGCTCTCTAAATCTCCCAAGAACTTCTCTGAAAGTTCTACCAGCTGACCGAATGCGGAAATCCCTGCTGTGTGCCTCCTGGAGATTTTCCCCACTGTCTGTTTCATAACCTGGTGAATGAGGCTGCAGTCTTGTCTTGATCCAGAAGTGGCGCCCCTTGGATCAGAAGGAATGTCTGAAACACATTGATTTGTGGCCGGAATCGTAAGCTAAGCTCTAGGAACATCCTGCCAGAGGCTTGTCCTTAGGAAATAGTCTCACAAATTTTTTTGCTGGAGAAGAGATGACATGCTGCAATTGACCTTCTGTTGAAGGCCAGAGAACGGAGGCGACAAAGCAAACCTCTCAGTTTCTAATGCTTCCTTCAGGCTATACTTTTTAGGGGTGATCCCCTCTATATCCTGAGAGACCTTAGCCGCCCAAGACATTAAAACTTGGTCCTCAAAATGAGTGATACCAGCCCATGGAACATAATTGCGACCAAAATGTGCCCTGGGGTCACCAGCCTCCTTCTACTCTCCCCTCTAAAATCCCAATAAAAACATTAAGCCCTCCTGCACTGACCTGCCCTGTTGAGTGCTTTTGCAGATTGCCTGGGAGGTATTTATGTCCTCCTGTCTCCTCCAGCTCTAAATTCTGGCTTCAAGACCCTCCTCCATCACCCCTCTTGTCAACGTTCCCTGGGGTGTTAACGTGTCCACAATGCTGATCGCCTTACTTCCCTCTTTTCCTAGGGTCTCCTAAACAGTACAATGGCTTTCAAAAGAAATAATGGAGAGGAAACTATTAAAATTGAATTTCCACATTGCAGTTTTGACAGTTTATCAGTGATTCATCACCATAAAGAATCTCTTACTTTCCATCCTTGCCCTGTGAATAGATTCACACCAGGAAGCAGCCGTCTCTTTAGAAAATCTTCTATCCTTTCCTGGTTTTTCCTAAGTGCCTGGTCCTCCCAAAACTCCTATCTTTTTTATCCTGACTAAGAGGAACCCTCACTTCCCCCATCCCCACCCCTCAACACACACATTTCCTTTGTAACAACACCCTAGAATGAGATCCTTTTACTTTCCGTTTTTACTTCCCAGTTCTTGAGAGCCTTACTTTTCATAATAAAAAAAAAAAAACTCTTAAAAGTGTTTTCCTAAAGAGTTGTTCTCCCTCTAAAGTTGAATTTCTTCCTCCAACCCAATATGGAAACAGCTATAGCCCAGTATGTGCCCATAGCAATCTTTCCTTCCTGCTACATAATGACAGTTATTTTAATGATTATTTGATTTCAACAGAATGTAGCATAGCTCAGATGCTGTTAGGGTCTTGATGAAGGCATGAGAAACAGTGCTTGTGCTCAGAGCACTTGTGTGTGCTTGGACATTGTGCGAATGTGAGCAAACTTGTACTTCAGTAAAGGTGCCCAACCAACACTGAGACACATAACCAGGAAAACAAGACTGCAGCTGATGGTCAGAGTAGCCACGGGTTAGGCATGAGTGGCCATGGGTTATACATAAGCATCCACAGCACCAGCTTGGGCAGCTGTCACCTGCCATTGTTCATCCACAGGGTCAACTAGAACAGGGTTTCTGGTGGGCATCTCTATCAACAACACAGGTGAACATAGGGAAAATGTTAAATAAGAATTATGATCAACTAGAATTAAAAGGAAAATCAGTCCACCCTGTATTTCCCATACAGCTGTCCCATCCGTCCTGCTATCTTCACCACATGAGATGTATATGGAAGATGGTTTATTGTTACCTTTTTATTAGGCTGCTTCTAGAAAATTCGGCAAGTACCCGCAGTCCTACCACCTAATCCATAACACCTGCTCAACATTTTGGTGTATGTCCTTCTAATTTTGTTTTCATGCACATCTCTTTTGTTCTGCAGAAAGTATAGCCGTTGTCTTTTTTTTTTTTTTTTTTTACTTCTACAAAGTACTGTTATAGTAGCTCCAACAACCAGTGAAAAAAAATTTGTTCTAATAGAAAAATGAGCAGCAGCTCAATAAAAACAGTTCACTAAACAGTTTATCTACACTTATAGCCAGAAAACAAAATTTAAAAGTTTTACCTTACCAGTAATCAAAGAAATGTAATTTAAAATAATGATTCCATTTTTCATCTACAGTAAAAAATATAAAAACAATAATACCTGCTTCCGATGAGGAAGTATTGACATCATCGCTCTCGTAGAAGGCTGCCTTGAGTGTAAATCTCCAAGTTTGTGTTTTGTCAACACTAATCAGCCTGGAGGTGCCCATTCCCTTGATCTGGTAATTCTGCTTTTTAGCAATCTGTGCTAAGAGATTTATCTGAGAAAGGTTCAAAGATGTCTGCATTATTCTTTATTAGATTGAAAATTTGGAAGCAACCTGAATGTGACCTATTGAGAAACAAATACGTTATAGTTTATTCATCTGGACAAGGAACTATTTTACGGATATTTAAAACATTTTAAAGAACAGTTGCGCACCTTTGAAAAAAAAAGTTCACAATATAACAATGGGCTTAAAGGGTAAAGAGAAGAGTATGTGATCTAGTTCACATTTTATAAATATTCATGTTTTGTCCATGCGGAAGAGCAGGACAGCAGATCCAGTTTTCACAGTGGTTATCTGTGGCTCACAGGACTACAGGTGACTTTTACTTTCTTTATGCCTTCCCATAGTTCCCAAATTATTTTCAATGAGTATTCCATTTGTGTACGGGGGAAAACGCTACTTAAAAAATGGAAAAAGAAGAAAATCACTCCTTCGCAGCAGTTATGGAGCATTTTAACAATGAAAGAGAGGGAAATCCCCAAGATAGACAAGGCCTTTCTTCCCCTTCTGACTTTGGCTGATCCGTCTGCTAACAAACTGCGGGCTGTATCTCAAGAGATCGAAGAAATGAAACAGGCTGTAGCAGAGGCCTTTATTGAAGTCTTCTCAGCTTCCTTACAGCTGTTGCTTCTCCCCCTCCCCTTCCTTCTCTGGCTCCCTCCCTCTTTTGGTGCTTTTCCTGAGGCTGGTGGCTACGTTTGTTCAGTGCTTGAAGTCATTCTTTCATCAATAATTTGTGAAGTGATTTAGAGCTTTCTAACAGCAGCCTACAGTTTGCTCTAATAAACTAATGCAGTAAAGAGTCGGAATTCAGGCTGCTGGGTGACAGACCAGCATGCCATTTTACTCTGCCCTGGTCAGCATGTGGTTTGGGTTCTGCTGAAAGGACATTTCTGACTCTACCTCCATTTGTTTAGCATTTCTACTCTCAGTGAACTTTTAGTAGCTGAATGCCCAAAGGAGGAGACTACAAAAAGCAAATTATAGTACATCACCTTGATGGAATATTACCTAGCTGTTAAAAATGACAGTAACTAGGTTGCAATGTCAAAAAGTGTTACCAAAGAAAAACAGAAAACAAATTAATATGTGTATATAGTTACAGCAATGTAAACATATACATTTGTATTGGAAGGAAATAAAGGAAGCAGGGAAAAATGAAAATTTAATGACACATGAGAAATGTTTTAAATTCAGCAATAAATATTGAACTTTCACCATATGCCAGACACTATGGAAGTCCCACGTATTGTTTTAAGGTAGTTTAATAATACGTTAAGTTGTAAAGAAGTATAAAGTAGGGGTGATGGAATTCATTTGCAAAGATGTTATTATGGGCAGCCTGGCTCTATCCGAAGGGAACACTGAACGTGTCATTCTTTTCCACGCTGAATTTATGTAAAACGTACTGTGATGGACTCCAGTATGTCTGTCCAGTCCTCAGTGAGCAGATGGGGCTTTTCCTTCTTGCCTTGCATGTCATTCTTTTATCCATGCACTCAGTAGATACTGAGCCCTGCTGTGAGCCAGGTCCTGTTCAGCTGCAGCTGATACACAAGAACCAGGATGACAAGGCTCTGCCCTCACAGAGCTTCCAGGCATTGGGAAAGACAGACGCTAAACTAAATAAGTGAACAAGTTCGTTTGCAATATGATTTCAAATGGTGACACCTGCAGTGAAGAAAAGTAAAGGAGTGTGCGGGGCAGAGACTGAAGGGAAAAGCAGTAACTCATTTTAAGGAGAGTTAGGGAAGACTCCTCTGAGAAAGCAGGGAAGTGAAGGAGCAAACCATAGAAAGGCTGGGGAGGCAGGGGAACAGCACATGCAAAGGCATTGAGGCAGAGCTGAGTTTGACATGGCTGTGAGAGGAAACGCGTTCAAAGAGGGAAGCTGGCGCTGGGACGTATAGGGCTGTGTGGGCCACAGCCTGGGGTCTAAGTGAGATGGAGAGTTTTAAGGGGTGGGACAGATTTACTCATTTAGCATGTGATCTGACTTCTTGAGAGAATGGCCTATCAGAGAAGCGGGTAGCAGAGGGCTGTGAGAGGCTTTCAGCCGTCCAGGTGGCCTGGACTGGGAGGGCAGGCATGGGAATGAAGGGAGTCAGGTCTGCTCTGAAGGCAGAAGGCATAGGGCATGCTGTGTGGGGTGTGAGGAGAAGCCGGGAGACGAGGACACATCCTGGGTTTGGGACTAAGTAAGCAGGTGAATAGTGATGTCATTTTCTGGGAGGAAGAAGGAATAGGTTTTGTTATTCCTGGGTGAACATTTGCCTGGCTTTGATTGCAGTGTGCTAAGTTAGTCTGGGAGCTGCTCCTCACTCCCAGAATTCCATGGCTATCTCTTCAGGGCAGGAAAAGGATTTCTAGGGATACAGGAGAGACCGCCAGCCTAGGAGCTGGGAAACATGAGTCTGGTCCGCCTCTGCTACAAAAGAGCAGTGCTTTTTTGTTTTTGTCTTTTTCTTTTTTCTTTTACTTTAAGTTCTGGGATTCATGTGCAGAACTGCCGGTTATTTACACAGGTATACATGTGTAAGTTCTGGGATTCATGTGCAGAACTGCAGGTTATTTACACAGGTATACATGTGTAAGTTCTGGGATTCATGTGCGAAACTGCAGGTTATTTACATAGGTATACATGTGCCATGGTGGTTTGCTGCACCCATCGACCCATCATCTAGGTTTGAAGACCCACAGGCATTAGATATTTGTCCTAATGCTCTCCCTCTCCTTGCTCCCCACCCCTCGACAGGCCCCGGTGTGTGATGTTCCCTTCCCTGTGTCCATGTGTTCTCATTGTTCAACTCCCACTTTTGAGTGAGAACACGCAGTGTTTGGTTTTCTGTTCTTGTGACAGTTTGCTGAGAGAATGATGGTTTCCAGCTTTATCCATGTCCCTACAAAGGACATGAACTCATTCTTTTTTGTGGCTGCATAGTATTCCATGGTATATATGTGCCACATTTTCTTTATCCAGTCTATCATTGATGGACATTGGGGTTGGTTCTAAGTCTTTGCTCAAAATAGCAGTTTTATAGAGAGAGTATAACTTTGCCTCTCAGAACGTGGTTTCTTGCATACCTGCCTAGCTTGCCTTTCAGAGCTTTGTCAACCACTTAAAGCCTAATTCAGGTGCATAACGGTGTCATCATTGTTATCTGCATCCCTGCGCATGAGCAGTCACAGCCCGGGTCCTCAGAGGACCATCCCTGATGTGCCTACTGTGTTAATAATAAACCCCACTGACAAGTCCCCGGCCCCTCGCCTAGTTCTGCTGCACGCCCATCACCTGCCCAGCCCTGTGCACTAGTATGCAAAACTACAGCTGAGAAAGAGTCCCTTCAAGAGTGAGACCAAGGGATGTCCCTATGAATCCCTGAGTATCCAGAAAATTAAACTGGCACGTCATTCTCTGAGGATTCCTGCCAACTAAGGTGATTCGTTTGTTTTCATTATCACTGCCTTCCTAAGTTAGCAAATGCTGCGCTTTGTTTCCAACAGCTGTTTCCATCACCCTTACCCTAGAGTAAGCTAGCCATATAAATGAAAAGCTGCAACAAGGATCTAGCTTCACCCTCCAAGCACTGCTTAGAGCTTCCAGTCAGGAAGCTTCTTTCTCTCTCTCCAATACCATCTCAAAAATCCCAGTGCCTGTCACCTAAAGGCGACATCTTTCACATTGAATGGAGAGGTGGAATGGATTTTGAAAGGACAATTTAGGGAGCTAATCTCAGCCATCAGATGTTTTTCTTGCTAACAGGAGCCAATTCTATTATGTTTGTGAAAGGACTCCATTAAGACAGGTTTCTGTGACTCCCAGCACTCTATTTAAGCTTCTAAAGTCATTCAAATTGCCAATTCACCAGCCAGGGAAGAATTTGTGTGCCTTCCCCCTTAGCAATCAAGGAAAAAAAATTAAGTGGAGCCAGAGAGCAATTTTCTTTATAATTTCTTTTCTTGAAGTAAAGAAACTCAGAATCCTTGACCCTAAACACCATGGAACCCATGGAGGCTCATGATATCAGTGTGTGGGGTTGTCACTTGGAGGCAGGAGGCTCTTCCCAGCCAGCTCAAGAAGAAGCAGAGCCAGCCGCAAGCAGAATGGAAGCAAAAGGCAAGGGTTCCTGTCTTTTGGGGACAGAACCAATCAATAGTTTCTTCCCATCTGCCATTTCAAGGAAGAATTTTCTTCCCTTGTACGTATAGTTGCTTTTTCACAAAGGATTCATTATTTTTGAGCCAGGTACAGAACCAAGATTGCCCCTTGGTTTCCTCTGGGTCTCTTCACACTGAAGTCTTGAAAAGATTTAGGTCTGGAGATCCAATGGCTGGCTTCAGAGCTGCCCTGTCCAATCCTTCCAACCCATCCGAAATCGTGGCAACGGAGGTGAGCAGTTAGGCCTCTTTTCAACACCCTGCAAATCACTCTCGCACCAGGGTGGCTTTAGTCCTGAGGTGACTGGCCTACTGTGTGACTACGCTGAATGAGGGGTGTCCTCAAGACCTGGCCAACTCTGCTGCACCGAGTAGACAGAACTCGGGTTGGGGAGCAGTTTAAGCCAGAGTGACTCTGGGCTGGAGAAGTCGTTTTAAATTCTACCTGGAGTAGATAAAGTGTATGAGGTTTTGGCTTTAGGCCTAGGGGGCTGGACGCTGGGGCAAGGGGAACGTGCTACACCCTCTCTTGGACCAGCTACCACAGGCCTCACCGAGGACCAGAGCTGAGGTTTCACTCAAGCGCTTCCTAGAAGAGGCCCATATCAGGCCCCTTCCTATTCAAGTCTAGTTGCTTGACAACATTTCCTCCAATTTCAAGGTGAGAAAACTCTCCTTGTATTAGCAAGAAGAATGAAGACTGTCATTTTTAAATGATGTTATTTAGATTGAATAACTTTAGAATACTCTGCCCACAAGACCACTCGGGGGATATTCGGATCACTTCTGCTGCCTCAGGATTCCCACGTGAAGGGTGAAAATGATGCTGGAGCTGAATTTACAGCTCCTGGAAGCATGCCCAAGAAAGAACGGTGGATGATGAGGTTTCACCTCTGTTTCCCCTGCATTTCTTAGCACAGTGCCTGGGCCATAATGAGCACTCAATAGATGTCTGCAGAAGTCATGCAGGTTTGATATTGTGGATGACAACAGTCTTTCTTTCTATGAACTTCTTAGGCTGTTTAAAATTTATCTCAACCTCAGCTGCCAAAGTAATAACTAGCCCTTGCTGTATCTTTTGGCAAACCATATATTCACTGCCTTGGCCTCAGGTTTCCTTTCCCATCGATCAAAACATATTGGCTAAGTACTCACTCTGCCCCACACACTGGGCTTGACACTGTAAAGTCATGCTCGGAACTGACTTTGATAATAGGAGTTTTGAAAACTTTAGATTGAAGGAAAATAGATAGGCAGAAGCTTAATGGGCTTAAAAATACTGCTTAATGGTTAAAAATCTTAATCTGTTTATGTTAACCAATGTTAGCAGAGGAATATGAAATTATTTCTGTAACGTATGAAAATCAATAATAGATGCTGGTGTGAAAATATATGCAATAACGAATGTATTGAATTTATGAATGTATTGAATTTATGGCCTGTGAACATGTGGGATATGATGTGTGTGTCACTAGTTTTACATCCTTGTATGTTGGTCCAGATGTTTAAAAGGTGTCACAAAGGCCAAATCAGGGGTGCTGTCACCAAGCCCACCAAGTTGCTGCCAACCCTCCCAAGCTTCAGAGGTAATAGTCTGGCTCTTTATCCCACCCTCCTTTTTTCTTCCCCGCCAGAAATGAGGATCTTTATAGAATCAGATTAGTCAATACCATATTTCCCTTCCCCGTCCCATTGTTTTGTGTTAGACTTTGTATTAGGGAATTTGTATTTCATCTGTTTTGCAAAACAAATATTAACAATAAGTTATTATTGTACTCCTCTGGCATAGTAACATCCTGTTAGTTTACTTTACACATAGCAAATCCAGCCTGACGTTCATCTTTAATGATCTCAGGATAAATGATTTTAAGGTTAAACAGCCACAGAGACAACTGTCACACATTGTCAGCTGGAACAGATGAAAGAGAAAAATGTGGCATCTGAAAAGCAACTTGCAAAACGATCTAAATATTTTACTTTATTTTCCGAAAACCCTCACCAGATCTGCCCCCTCACCACTAATCCTGGAGCAGCCTGATGACTTCTGGGAAATCCATTGCTTAGCTTTGATGGAGGGAGGGAGAGATGAACGACCGCTTCCCAAAGCATGGCTGTTGAGCAGGATATTAATGGGCAAGGTGGCTAATGCATTTGCATTGTTCTGCGGAAGTTTTGCAGTGCTTTGGGGTATCATTTATCCTTAGCAGTTGCAAGGTGGCCTGTTTTCAAGTAGACCTAGAGTAAAAATCTAGTTATCTATTGCCATGTAACAAACTGCCTCAAAACTTTGTGACATAAAGCACTGATTTTATGATGCTCATGTGTCCTTATCTCCATTCTGTGATGCTGGGGCCTTGTCTGGGAATACTCAAAGACTGGGAGTGACTGCTTGACTGGGCTGGGATGAGGCATCTTTACTTACACATCTGGCACTGGACACTGGCTGTCTGCTGGGGCTTGCTGGGGTGATGGCTGGAGAACATTCGCCCTCTCCTAGCAGCCTGACCTTCCTCACTGCAGTGGCCTCTGAATTGTTAGCTTCCTTATATGGTAGCAAGTGTGCAAGTTAACAGGTGGAAGCTCTGCTGTCTTTGTCACCTAGCCTTAGAAGTCGCATAGCATCACTTCCACTGCCCTCTACTAGTGGGAACAGTCATAAAAGCCCACCCATTTTCAAGGCAAGAGTACGTAGCCTGTGCCTCTCAAAGGGAGGATTGTGAAAGCCAAACTGGAAGACCATGTAAGTTGGAAGATAGCATTGCTGCTGTATTTGAGAGATTGTGCTGTGCTCTATGTAGAGGTTTCTGTAGGAAATAAACAAGTTGAGTTCTCTGGTGAAAACACATCTGCAAACGTGGTAATAGGAGTATAGCTAATCCTTAGCATTTCTTGTAGTAGCTAAGGTCAGTGTATGCTAGGCCTGGCACCTGAGCAGTAGTCTTGATGCTAAGTTGACAACAGGTAGCCCACAGGAGTGTTTTCTAGCTATTTGGAACTCGAAATTCAACCAAAAAAGCTACTGCCGCTCTGAATCAGTTACGTCCTGATCCCTTAGAGCTAGGCTGCCTTTTTTCCTGAATAGTAGAAGGTTACATTGATTAGAAATTATGGGGAAAGTAGATTCCTTCATATAAAAATTGGTTAAAGTTTGACTCTATTCTCTGTTAAAGTAAGAAGCTTTTTAAATAATTGAGTTCTTCAAAGGAATGTTTATATTTTTTATTTTTTTTACCTATCTAGCCATGATAAATAGAATCAGATAAGAGACCGAGTGTGAATATTCAGCACAACCTTCAGCCAGGTGTACGTATGTATTTCTCTCTATGTTCTAAAGGACTCAGCAATGTGTAGTGCTTATGAGTTCTCATTTGACAGAGGAGGACTCCTATGTGGAATGCCATGTAACGGCCAGGCGCGGTGGCTCATGCCTATAATCCCAGCCCTTTGGAGGCCTAAGCAGGAGGATCGCTTCAAGCCGGGAGTTTGAGACCAGCCTGGCAACATAGTGAGACCCACACACAGACCTCTACAAAAAAAAAAAAAAAAAAAAATTTAGCCAGACTTGGTGGCACACACCTATATTCCTGGCAACTGGGGAGGCTGAGGTGCGAGGATCGTTTGAGCCCTGGAAGAGTTTGAGGCCGCAGTGTGCTATGAGCACACCATTGCCCTATAGCCTAGGTGATAGAGCAAGACCCCATCTCCAAAAGAAAAAAACAGATAAATATATATATATGCCATGTAAGCTTTTACACTTATTTCTCGTCTCAATTCCGGTTTTTTCTTGAGCAGTTTCTTCTTTTCATTCTCATGAAAGTTAAGGTGATGACTCTGTGCTTACCCACAAACTGTGTGTCCACGTAGCCTTCACTGCCATTTGTCCTGAGCCTTTTCAAGAAGCTCAAATCCTAGAATGATTGAAACGTCTCTCAGATCCCAAAGTGACTTAAGAACCATGCTAGGAATTAATCCTGCTCCGTAGGAAGTTACACAGCAGCAGCATTTGTGGCAGTGCCACAGCAAGCCAGGGACTGGCCCACGGGTGGTACGCTGTCATTCCCAGTGCTCTCTCTGCCTTCCAGAGAAACAGGAATTTGCCACACGTCTATGACTCATTTGCTGGAGCTGTTAAGTGATGATGGTGTTTACAATCTCGGGGAAGTAAAGCCACCACTTACTGAACACTTCCTGTGCGCTGTGCGCTCAGTCGTAACCACATTATTTTATTTGGGATTGACGATGATCCTTTAAAGGAGCTTTTACTGTCCCAGTTTCACAGATGAGGACATTGAAGTTCTGGGAGGATGAGTAACTGGTAGAAGGTCACACCGTATGTGATGGACCCAGCCTCTCCATCTACTTTCAGCTGATTATAGAGATTAAATTAGAAGCAGTTCTTTACCTAGTGGGAAAGTCAGAAGCCATAAAGGAAAAGAGTGATTAATTTAGCCACATAAAAATTTAAGGCTTCTGCTGAACAAACTGCACCAAAAAATTGGATCAGGGATATATAACAAACTAGTGGGGTGGGGAAGGAGACTGCCAGGCTGTGATAAAAGGCCAATTTTTAAAACATAACAAAGACTCTTTAACAGTCAGTGAGCACGAGATATACAGACTGCTGTGAACATAGGACAGGATGCTCACCCTCACTCGTGATTAGAGAAATACAAATTATTTGCTGCAAATTACATTTTCAGCTGTAGGTTTGACAAAGATTTTAGAAGTGGATAATATTCAGTGCTGTCAAGCGTGCAGGACAACAGGTATCCTCCATCTGCATTATCTGTGGATATGCAAATCGGTACAACTCTGTATTGAAACTGAAACTACACATACTCTTTGACTCAGCATTTATTTATTCCACAAATATTTTAATACAGCTATTCACAGATATGGGTACTGCAGTATTCATTGCAATGCCAGAAACTTCATCAATAGAAGACTGATTAAATAAATCATAGAATGTTTATACTACCAAACACTAGTAGCCGTTATTATTATTTTTTACTTGAATCTTGTTTTTTATTTTAGCACTTTATACAGCTTGTCTCATTAAGTATCACCCAGCTAAGATTTTTTTTATAGGGCATGGCACATATATTTTGTTTTGTTTCCTTTTAATTTTTGCTCTGGATCTCATGTGTAGCAAGTAGAGATGTGAAATTAAATATTCCACAATAGGTATGCCCCCTCAAGTAGCCATTATAAAGTGTTCTATACACCATTAAGTAAAGAAGACAAAGATACATTGAAAGAACTAAGGTATACAATGTATTATAAATTATTCCATTTTTTGTTTGTATAAACATGTAGACTTTTGTGCATAGGAAATATCTATAAAGATACAAAGGAAATCATTAACAATTATTATCTACTGAGGACTGGAACTGAGGGTATTGTCTACTTTGCAGTTCATATGCATACGATTTAAATTTTTTACTATGAACATACCTTTTTTTATAGTAAAACGCTAATTTCTAAAAATACAGTGTGGAAGACATTCATTTATTAGGGCCCTGTTTGCAGGAAGCAGCATAAGTAAATCATCCCATGTTGACAGATAGAACTTATCCAACCGTAGAGAACAGATATCAGTGACTTAATAAGCAGTAGAGATAATAAAAATTTTAGCAAAACCAACTAGAACCTCTTGGGAGTGAGTTTCTCCAGCTAGATGAGTTCTTCAGCCTAGCAGAAATAAGGGAAAATAGTTTTTTTGGAAAGATACTTTCTGAAATCTTATCCAATTCCGTGTATATGTTAATACCTTTTTTTTCTATTTACAAAGTGACACATTCATTGTCAAAATTTGGAAAATACCAGTAAGCTCACATGGGCTTTATTTTTAACAGGCTACAAATTTAAATACAGATAACAATTGCAAGATTATGTCTAAGCAAAGAGAGCAAATTGATGGCCGAACTGATGATTGATTAGAATGATTTTTGTCTTTTTAAAATTGAGTTATATGAGAGGTAAAGGAAATAGATTGATGGCTGGAGAATTTGAGAGTGTATAAGAAATCTGAGAATTCCTTTGAAAAATACTCAGATTTCCAGCCAAGTTAGAGTCACATCCACCATTTATGGGAATCTTAAACCATCATTGCATAAAACTTTAGAGATGAAAGACTTCTAACTCCTTCATTTTACAAAGAAAAAATTGGGGTCTAATTTTTTCATTAATTCAATTTAAAAATAACAAGTATCCAATGCAATACTCTTTCCACTTCCTGATCCTATCTGATGCAAGAAGAATATTTTTCTAGGACATTGCTCGTTATTCACTTGAGAAATAAGTATGGCTTTCAACAAACAAAGGCAAAATCATGAGATATAACTAAAATTGATGATTCACCTTTGAAGTAGTTTCAGGTCACTATTTTAATACCTTATTCACACAGAACCTGTTTTGCATTCATTTGCAGACTTCAAATATCTCATTTCGGGGTGAAGTTTAGCTGAGTGACATTAGAGCCCTGGGAACTCTCTTTGGTTTGGCATGAAGTGAGAGGTCTGAAAAGAATATCAAGCTAAATCCTCAACTTAAAAGCAACACTTGTTTTTTTAATTTAAAAAAATCCAGTATTATTTCAATTTTCTTAACAACAGTTTGTGTCGTGCTCTTTAGTTAGAACTCAATGTAGAAAATGCAGCATGGGTTGAAGTAGACAGCAGAAGTGAAAGCCAAAAATGACGTCCGATTCTCACTCACTGTGATATGGGAGGATGAGGGAAGAAACGGTAAAGCCCCACGGTCAACAGCACTGACTTAGGAAATATCTTACTCACAAGGTTTATTAGGCTGTTCTTGCATTGCCATAAAGAAGTACCCGAGGCTAAATTTGTAAAGAAAGAGGTTTAATTGGCTCTTAGTTCTGGAGGCTGTACAGGAAGTTTGATGCTGGCATCTGCTCAGCTTCTAGGGAGGCCTCAGGAAGCTTACAATCATGGTGGAAGGCCTAGGGGCTGCAGGCACATCACATGGCGAAAGCAAGAGCAAGTGAGAGAGAGTAGGGGGAGGGAGGTGCCACACACACCAGAACTCATGAGAACTCACTATCCCGAAGATAGCACCATGCCATGACAGATCCACCCCCGTGATCCAAACACCTCCTACCAGGCCCCACCTCTAGCACTGGGGATTATAATTCAGCATGAGATTTGGGCAGGGACAAGTATCCAAACTATATCACAAGGAAAGCTTCAGGAGCTGAGGCCAGCCTTCTAACATGTGGGGTTTTGCCAAGTTTCACTAGTGGTCCTGGAGGTTAGGTGAGTTACTAGGATCAAGATCCTCAGGCCATATCCCCCTTATAAAATGGAATCTGGGCAGTTCTCCAGCAGGCCCGCCAGACCTCGGATCACCTTTGCCAGGTTCCTGGAACTGGTCCACAGGGTGTGGGTCCAGCTGATTAGTGTAACAGTCAGAGTCAGCCAGGCTAGTGTTGCAGTAACAAATAACCTGAGAATATCTGTGAATTCACCCAACAGAAGTGTGTTTCTCACTCTGGCCATGTGTGGGTAGGGTGCCCTCTACATAATTCTCACACACAGAGCTGGTCTGTGGGGGATCTACTCTCTCGGCTGTTCCTGGGGCTGCCAGGCTGCAGGGAACGAAGCCGCACCACCTGCGTGCCCTGCCAACTGCTAAGGCGCGGGCACAGGCAATTCCTCCATGTGCCTGGAAGCAGAGGGAAGGCACTGTGCTGTGCAGGCAACTCACACTGCTGGGAAGGACTGTATATCTAAGTAGACTACAGTTCACAGGGTCTTTGAGATCCTGGTAGGGTCTTTTACCGGCCTACCCCATAGCAACAGCCCCCATAGAGTGGCGTGGAATGTGATGGGGTTACTTCTCCACAGGGAGCCTGCTACCAGGAATCCTTCAGACTTCTCCGAGCCCATCTCTTGTTCTCTCTCATCAACTTCTTTAATGGTCTGCTACCTCATTCCTTCCCCTTTAAGTCTGCTTCTGCTAAGGGATGCTTGATTCCTCTTTGCACAGTTCAGCTTTGGTTACATCACTCCCTCACACAGAAATGTTTCGAGGTTTCCCATTCTCTGTACTTCTGCAACTCAAACTTGTCCATAGAGCAGCAGTATGCACATCAGCTGGGGTCTTGCTAAAATGCAGCCTCTCAGGCCCCACCCCAGACCTGCAGAATCAGACAGAATCAGAGTCTGCATCTTAACAGGATAACAGGAGATTTCTTTTCTTTCTGTTTTGTTTTGTTTTTTGAGATGGAGTTCACTCTGTCGCGGAGGCTGGAGTGCAGTGGCGCAATCTTAGCTCACTGCAACCTCCGCCTGCCGGGTTCAAGCAGTTCTCCGCCTCAGCCTCCCGAGTAGCTGGGACTACAGGCGCCCGCCACCACGCCCGGCTAATTGTTTGTATTTTTAGTAGAGACAGGGTTTCACCATGCTGGCCAGGCTGGTCGAGATCTCAAACATTAAAGTTTGAAAAGCACTTATGCCTAGTATTGGGTCTCAAATTTGGCAGCACAGTTGAATTATCTGGAAAGCGTCAAAAACTGCCAATTCCCAGTTTCCAGGTCTGGACTGGGGCCTTGCACCAAGATCCTTTAAAGCTCTCAGGTGACTATCATGGGTGAGAATTTGAGAACTCTGGAGTTTAAGAACTCAGGGGACACTCCCAACCACCCATAGTATGGCTCCCAAACCTTCCCTGTGCCGTCTTTCACTCTAACTATATCAGACTGACCTCCAGTCCCCAAACGCTCTATGCTTTTATATAATGTGTTTTAGCCTATTAGCAGAAGTCACCAGGCATTGTACATGCCTTCTTTTCATGACTGGAGAGGGCCTAGGATGACTGCATCTAAATTTTTCCTTGAAAATGCCACCACTACAAGTCACGGAGACATAAATACATGCATTTACTCAATTGTACATTTAGCTTTCCTGATTAAGAAAATGTAGGGCTTGATTCATCCAGATGACAGCTTACCGTGGTACTATGTATCTTTTTTTGTTTTAGTCTTATTGAACATCAAAAATATGATGGGTAATTGGAAGAATATGCTTGTTTCATTGAGTTAACTTTGGGAGTTATAAACTGAGGAGCTTTTAAAAATATGTATATATATATCGCAGTAGCAGTGGCAACGGTTTTTTTTCCTTTTTTTTTTTTTTTGAGACGAAGTCTTTTACCCAGGCTGAAGTGCAATGGCGTGATCTCAGCTCACTGCGACCTCCATCTCCCGGGTTCTTCTGCCTCAGCCTCCCGAGTAGCTGGGATTACAGGTGTGTGCCACCATGTCCAGCTAATTTTTGTATTTTTAGTAGAGACGGGGTTTCACCGTGTTGGCCAGGCTGGTCTCAAACTCCTGACCTCATGATCCGCCCACCTCGGCCTCCCAAAGTGCTGGGATTATAGGCGTAGCCGCACCTGCTTTTCATTACTCTCACTGCTTCACCTCCACTTGTGATCAGTGACACATGTTTGAGAGACACCTGACTTTGGAGACAGAAATCAGGATCCTTGACCTCTTTATTACCTTTCCCAATGGAATGAGGTTGCACACATGGGCCGCGCTCTGCTGCACACCGGCCGTGCAGAGAGCCCCGTCGTTTTGGGGAGCACTCCTCTGTAACTACAGCACCTATTGTTGTAAAACCTTACCCACGGGACTATTTTTTCCAAACGACCTCAGATAAATACTTTACTTGATGTTTTTATTCGCACAAGGTGTTAATTTCTAACAAGACTTTTATGAGCGCAGCAAGCGGCAGTTGCTTTTTCATGTGAACATTAAATAAGACTCAAGGTATGAAAAGCCTGCTGCAAAGGGTCCAGAAGGATCTGTGGGATTTGTTGGACTGCAGCAGACAAATGGCCTGCCAGTCAGTGACAAGTGCGCAGTCACCGTGGGCGCCAGCCTTGGGAGGCACAGGATCCACTAAGTCATTGGGATTACCGGGCTCTGCCCCTAGCAGCCCCCAGAGAGTGAGGGCCCTGCGTGCACATCTCTGCAAAGGCTGTTGGTCAAACACATGAAAAGCCGGTATTAGTGGTGTCTGCCTGAGCCACCGTAAATCACCTCTCCCTCTGGGCTGCCACTGCACATTGCCTGTGCACAGCCTGGAGGCATGGGGCGTGTGTCATTGGGGGAAGCGTGCAGTGCAGGAGTCCTGTTACGTCCATGTGAATGTGAGTATGAAAGCATGCCCTGGCGCCTCTGTGCTGGGCTATTCTTGGGACCAAGGACTCACACACAACAGTGACGTCATCCAGGGGCAGAATAGAAGATTATTCTGAAACGTCAGAAGCCAGATACCAGGTTCTCTCTCACAAACAGTTGTTTTAAGTGCCGATATCAAGGCCTGACAATGTTAGTGCTGGCAGGGCTTTTGGTTTTCATTATCCCCATGTTCGTCCCTAAACGAACAGTAGAGATGCAGAGAAATAGTCATTAGAATGAACTAAATTAAAAGCAGGGAGCGGTTAACTTTATGTTGACTCTAAGATAATGTTAGTAAATAAAAAGGCTAATTGGAATTCTCTGTATTCTAATAAGAATTTTTTATTAGTAAGTTATTTGTGCTTTAATGGGCTGCTCATGGCATGTGGTTGAGTCGTGATGCTTTCCATCACTCATTTTTATTAACATATATGGTAAATATTAAAATAGATCTTGGGAGTGATAACATAGGTAGAAAATGATGGGTGGCTCGTCAGATACAAAATACAGCACCATACTTACAGATGTGTTCTCATGCCATTTTCAAATTTATGTTGGCTATTTCGTAACTTTGTCAAGCCTTTCTCTGACTTCTGTTT
>NW_012102809.1:6163007-6170592 GCF_000951045.1 Mandrillus leucophaeus
AGCTGGGACTACAGGCGCCCGCCGCCACACCCAGCTGATTTTTTGTATTTTTAGTAGAGACGGGGTTTCACCGTGTTAGCCAGGATGGTCTCGATCTCCTGACCTCGTGATCCGCCCACCTCGGCCAATATGTATCTTTTTTAAATGTTTCATTCAGGGTAAGCAATTGAGCAACAGCAAGGGACAAACACATTTTAGTATTTTTCTCCCTGTTAGAGATTGTTTTATGCTTTTTAACTAGGATACCAGAAAGCGAAGTATTTCAAAGTGTTCCTTTAGCAAACTATATATGCTCAACCAGACTTCTAGTATCATTTTTCTTCAATGTTTTCCTTTCCCTTTCAGGTTCTGACATGTCCCCAAACGTTTAGGACTAAGAATGAGGGGAGAGGCCCAGGCTTGGAGGGCGCCTGGACAGGGTCTTGGGAGGACTTGTCTTTCCTGTACCCCCTGGGATGTCACTGTGTTCACCCTTAGGGACACCAGGAAATTTCATACGAAGGGACTTCGGTGGAACTCCCACAGGCACTGCTTTTGTTTTATGGATATTGACTTTTCCGTGTTATGGGATCCTTCTGCCTCAGAGTGAAACTAGGTCTGAAATTTTCAAGCTCAAAAACTTCCATAGGCAATACTTTTCATGGAAACAAATTTTTTTTTTAATCCTCATTAAGTAAAATTCAGACATTTGTCAAAAGCAAACATAGCTGTCAAGCCTTATGGATTATACGTGTTGGTTCCAAAGAATGATGAACCTCTGGTAGCCCCAGGGATGGGAGATTTTCACACTGTTGTGATTCCGAAGTCACCAGCTTAACAGCTGGAACCAAACACCATTGGCGCGATTCGGTGCCTTCTCACTGCTTACTATCCACGGGGTGCTGAAAAGCCCCGGCGTTTAAGATCCAGCTGTTTCAGATCCAGTACATTATTTTAGAAAATAAGGTTTGTGGGTCCCTAGTGGTCTCTGTGGGCTAACTAGTGGGTCTGCTGGCGGCTTGGTAATTTTAGAGGAAATGTGAAGTGTAAGATCAGTTGTGATTTTTGCAGCTATCCCATTGTATTCTTAGTAACAGTTTATAGCAGATATACATTTTATCCCACAACTCTGGGTGTGAGAAATGTCGCCACCTTCTATTTGTCTAAATTTGATTTCATCTACTTCACACTACCTCTTCCTCCCTCCCTCCACCCACACACAGACCAGATTTGGGGAAGGCCTTGGGAACATTTGGGAAAACGCCCTCAACCTGCCATCTTGGCCTGAGAGTCTTACAGGCAGACAGCTCCTCTGCTTCCGTGCAACGCTGGACACAGGGGCTTTTCACTAGGGCTCCAGAAGCTCCAGCTCTTGATGTTCATCCCACCCTGTATCCCAGAGCTCTCCCACAGAGGCCCTGCCACCCTTGGAAAATGCTGTACAGGCCTGGGTTCCTGGCTTCTCCTCCTATGATCCTCCAACCTCTGTTGCCTTCCCAGTTTGTGCCTCCTAAACTGCCCCAATCCAGCCGTTTTTCTCCCTCTCTGAGCTCCTTCGTCCCTCTTCCTCCTTCCTGCGTCGCCTCCTCCCTTTAGTGAGCTTTAAAAACATAATGGTGGGTTCTCCTTCCTACGGCGGTGGAGATGGGGTGAGATGCCAACACTGGTCTGCTTAGTTTTCATGATGGTCGTCTTAGTCCATGCTGGCTGCTGTAACAAATCACCATAGGCTGGGACCACAGAAACTTATTCCTCACAGTTCTGGAGGCTGGGAAGGCCAAGGTCGAGGCACCAGCAGATTTCGTGTCTGTGAGGGCCCACCTCTTGGCTCATAGATGGTTTTCTTCTTGCTGCGTCTTCACATGTCACAGGGGCAAGGGAGCTCCCCAGGGCCTCTTTATGAGGGCACTAATCCCTTCATAAGGTCTATGCCCTCCTGACCTAATCACTTCCCAAAGGGCCCTTGAAGGTTAGGATTTTAACATGAATTTGAGGGGAAGGTAAACGTTCAGTTCAGAGTAATGATAAAATAGATTGCCCATATGCTGCAGGGACTGTCTTGGTCACTTTTCAGCTAACATTTAAGTAAAAGAGTGTAATTCTCTGCAACTGCGTTTTGTCTCGTTCACATTTTAATATATACATATGCTAGATTTCCCTTTGCAGCAATGGTTGGATCCGTTCAAAGTGGTTCACTGATGTCCAAAAAAAGTGAAAATAATGCATAAATCCTAGAACTCAAGACATATGCAAGTGGTAATAATTAAGTTTCTACTGTGCCTGTGGATTGTGAATCTGTAAGTGTCACGATTTTATAAAAACAGCCCAAAAAGAAAAATACAAATTGGAAGTATAATAAGGAACATCTGAAAATTTGAACTTACTTGCACTGTGGAGGCACTGAACTCTGGCCTTTGGTAGTTGTCTGTTACGGAATTCCATTAAATAGTGTCCTCATCTGTAAATGGAGATGATACTAGAACTTACTTCAGAGTGGTTGTGAGGCGTAAATGAGGTAACACATGTGGCATGCTGTGTACATGTCTATGTGCTGTCTGGGCAGTCATTATTATAGTTATCGAAATTATTATTATTAACATAAAACACAGCCATCTCTCTAAACCTATCAGGTTTTTCCAGAATGAATGAAAGTAACAGTGCTTTGTTAGGGAAAGGCTACACTTGTGTCATTAAAGATGGAGAAATGACCAGAATTGTGGCAGTACCATGAATACTTGTAAAAGTTGGTCCAAGTTGCAATCTGACCAAATAAGCCATAAACTAAATAGAAAATATAGTTCGAATCATGAAATTGCCGTTTTGTTAATAGTTCCAGATAGTGAAATATTAGAAAATTCCCATGTTTCTTCTTGACTTCGTGCTCAGAGGAAAAGCAGAGTGAGCTGCTGGCAAAATTCCTCTGCTAAGCGACAGTGTGGAGGCCGTGCGATGTGAGTTGCATGCGCCATGAAGAGCGGTTCCGGTGTGCGAGTTGGCAGATAGTCTGCTCTGCGTTCTACTCAAGCCACAGAGTATGGCTCTTCACTGAGCGTCTGAAGTTACTGAGCGTCTGAAGAGGCGCCCAGTAACTGCCAGTAACTGGTTTCCTACCTCGATTCACCCTGAATTTGCTGTGCAGCCAGCCCCTTCAATGACAGCCTTGACACCTGACCGCTGAAGAGGGCACAGTGCTTCCCCATTCTGCCCACTGAAACCACGGGGTCTCGCCTGTGGCTCACTGCCCTTTTGGTCCCATCATGTTTCCAGTGTGATTTCCTTTTGTTTGCCTAGTTGCATAGTCACTGCTCTAGCCGTTTGGAATGTTCCCATTTCTTGAACACCTCCATGCACCCATCCCTCAGCTCGCCCCCCTGTGTCTCCCCATCTCTGCTTTTTGAGCTTATGCCCATCTTTCCTCGCCCATCTCCAATGCAACCGCACACACAAAGCCACCCTTTCTTTCCCAGTCGCCTGCGCTCGCTGCCTCTGAACCTCAATCTCACTTTGCCATTTTCTCCTTGTTGGTGATTGTTATCTTAGTCCTCTGTGATCAGCAGTGACATATTTGTTTTCCTCCATCTGTTAGAGCAGCAGTCCCCAACCTTTATGGCACCAGGGACCAGTTTTGTGGAAGACCATCTTTCCATGGATGGGGTGGGTGGGGATGGTTTCAGGATGAAACTGCTGCACCTCAGATCATCAGGCATCAGATTCTAATAAGGAGCATGCAACCTAGATCCCTCGCCTGCACAGTTCACAGTAGGGTTCTCACTCCTGTGAGAATCTAATGCTGCCACTGATCTAGCAGGAGGCAGAGCTCAGGTGGTTGTGCTCACTCAGCCAACGCTCACTTCCTGCCTTGGAGCCTGGTTCCTAACAGCACACGGACTGGTGCTGGTCCACAGCCTGGGGGCTGGGGACTCCTGTGTTAGACGACAGCTCTCTCAGGGCAGCGGCTGTGTCTTGATCACCATCATGATTCTCCCACATAGTATGCTGGTGGTCAGTAGTTCTAATGTTCAAGTTGGCCAGTGTTGTCCCCATTACTCTAGGGCCTTTTCCCGTTCCATGGCAGCATTGCTGACGTCTTATGGACTGGAGGCTCACTGGGCCTGGTTGGCAGGTGCTACTTACCCTGCCTGAGAGTCCTGACAGTAGCCCAGGGAGGTTCCTTTAAACTCGTGGCTACATCCACTGTTGGGTTTCCTACAAGGAAGACCATATTTAGCTTTTGAAGGAGGCCTTCAGTGGCTCCCCTGGGCAAGCCAGCTGCAAATCACTGGCCATGTTTTAACTTTCTGTGTTGCTCCTCGTGTATGGACTGAGAAATTCATTCAGCAACTCCTCCTTCTATTAATCCTATTGCTACATCTCCAGCCTTGAGATTTGCCAAATGTTGCTGAATGAAGCGCTCAGAACGGCATTCAGACAAGGCTTTGTGCGACTTGGATGCGGTCTGAGAAATTACGATCTTTCCATCCGTTGATGGGGCTCCTGTTGTTTGCATGTCACAGTCAGCAGAACTGTGATAGAGTCTGAGCAGCAGCAGCTCAGCTTTCTCCAGTGCATCTGGATGAACCAAAATATTTTGTTTTTGTTTTAGCAGAGGCATGGGCAGCACAGAACCTGTAAGCCCTTGCTTGTTCTCACTCACTTCTGTTCTTCTGTATGTGCTTTTCCTGCATTCCTTTATTAGAGACCTGTTGGATATCATCATCTTGTTGCCATATTTGTTGAAAGAAATGAATGTGTCCGTGCAGTTTCCCGTTGATCCCCGTCTAGAGTTAGCAGCATGGACCTACCCCAAGCCGAGCTGGCAATGCGGGTTTCACTCAGAAAAACAACTTCTCGTTACCAGTTAAGGACCAACCATTATTCCAGTATTACATAGATTTGAAAAACAGATTCAGCACCTGAGAATGAAGTGGTACCAGGATCTTTCACAAGCCACTAAGCATCTGAAAATCTTGATGCTACTTCAGGCTTCACTACTTAAGAACACATGACCAAAAGGGAGGCATAGACGATTGCAACTGCATCAGAGATAATGTAGATAATTCCTTAAAACCCAGGCCCACAGACTTGCTCACAGTCACCCAGAATACTCTGCAGGAAAGCCAGAACTAGAGCTGAAGTCTCTGTGGGTCTAGTTTAGGACTCCGAGCAGCATCAGGCTCCCTCTCATTTCACATTTTCCAACACTCGTGTCCTTGTGAGTGGAGCATGAATAATACTTTTTCTGCCTCCCCGGGAGGGGAAGGGCAAATCAGAGCGCACATGCCAGTCTACTTTGAAAATCCTGAAGCCTACACTGCCAGTGTGGAGCAGCCATGTCCTTCCGTCCATGTGTCCATCCCCCGGCGCACATCTCGCGGAGCCCCGTCTTGTCCCTGAGTAGCCTCGGGGCCCCAGACAGAATCAATCTCCGGCCCTGCCGTCAGGGGCCTCACAGTCCAGAACAGAAGACAGGAGTTGAACGAGCAGTGGGGTGCAGCCACGGGAGCCCAGGGAAGAAAGGCTTGGCTACTAATTCCTTATGGCCATGGCAAATATCGTGGAATCTTAGGGACTATCTCAGATGGAAGGTGCCATTGGAATTGAATCTTGGAGAATAAGCAAGAATTCCCCCAGGGTGGAGCAGGTCACGGGGGCTGTTGTGGGTAGAATGAAAACGTGTGGGCCTCGAAGTCATGGTGTGATTGTAGAACAGTGAACTGTCGGGGTGGTAGAAGGGCTGGGTAGCAGAGCTTTGTACCAACATTGCCCTGGAGGTAACGATCAGTTATTGTAGAAAATAGCAGTTTAATTTTGTGAGAAATTTTCATTCCTTAGATTTGCCCAGGAGATGGGATTTCCTTATGGGTTGAGCCTACATCTTGCATTGGATGGATTTTTCTTTTTTCTTTGTTTTGGCGTCATTTCACTCTCTTATCAGGATGTGAGATCCAAGGGGACCTGTCACTGGCCAGCTCACACCTTTACTCAGGAAGTCCCACATGGTCAGTGAGCTCCAGTTTGTCTTGTGGTCCCCTAGGCTGTGGGAGTCCACAGCTATGGCCCCAGGCAGGTGTCCTGAAGGGAATCAGGTGAAAAAGGGGCTCGGTCATGGAAACTACTTCGGTTTCATCCAGCAGAGATCTGTGAGTGCCAACGGAGTGCAAAGACTCTGGTCAAACCACTCAAATCAGGCTTCATACTGAAGCTGAGCTCATGACAATCCCCCCAAATCCTCCTACACCCCCCCACACCCTTCCCCCACTTTATGGCTTTTAGAGACAGGGTTTTGCTCTGTTGCCCAGGCTGGAGTGCAGTGGCACTATCATAGCTCACTGTAGCTGTGACTCCTGGGCTCAAGCCATCCTCCCACCTCAGCCTCCTGAGTAGCTGGGACTACAGGCATGCGCCTCCGCACCCAGCTAATGTTTGAATTATCTTTTGTAGAGACAGGGCCTCACTATGTTGCCCAGGCTGGTCTTGAAATTCTAGCCTTAAGTGATCATCCTGCCTCAGCTTCCCAAATCAGTGAGACCCATTCCCTTCTTAAAGATGAATATATTAATTAACTCTAAGGCCAGGGTTGCTGGCCTTCATCTGTCTTAATGGGATACTTCCTCCCTTGTTGTGAACAACACTAAACAGGTCTTGAAGAAGCTCCATGTCTGAAACAAGGAGTTCCATGGTCATTTATGGTTACTTCACTAATTAGAAGTCTTTTTTAATGAGGATGAACATTTTCATTTCTTTAAGGGCTTTCTTGCTTTGGGTGGGCCAGAAGGTATGGTTGGTGGGAGGTGTGGAATGAGACTGAAGGTGAGGGTGAGGCCATAGATGCTGAGAGTGGACCTTACCCTCAGGACAGTGGAGGCCTGGCAGGTGGGCCCAAGCAGAGGAGGGCAGTGCCTCTCCTTGGCACCTTTTCCATCCCAGCTGCACCTGCCCTCACAGCTGGTTGAAGGAGGACAGAGAATGTGGTCTCATTAACTCACTTGGTGATGGCTTTGTGGTACTTATTGCAAACTACAGGTAAATCTGCCAATTGGAGGAACTCTGATGTACACAGTGAGCTGCTTGAAGAAAATTCTTTGCACTCACCTTTGGAAAGCATTCTTTTGTTTAGTATAAAGTTCCTGGATTTAAAAAAAAATAATGTTTCCAAATGGACACATGGACGGAAGAACATGGCAGCTGTGGAAAGAACTCCAGAAAGGACAGGCAGAAAAATCTCTGAGCTCATTTGCAGCAGGGAATAGTTTGTGCTCCCAGCAGCCACGGGAGGATGAACGTTGGGTACGATACTCAGAAGGGTATTACTTCAAAGTGGTTGTGGGGTGTGTGTGTGTGTGTGTGTGTGTGTGTGTGTGTGATTCTGATGTAGTGGCACTGAAGGAAAGATACTGAGCAGAGGCCCAGGGGGCATTCGCAGCCCTATTCTCCACCTTCCACCCTTGTTAGCCAAGTGGGTTTTCAAGCTCTTGGTGAGGGCTCATGTTCCAAATCTACCGCACTGTTTTAGAAGGAAAGTTTCTAAGATCTGAAGACAATGAAATTGAAACCAAGAAGAAAATTATGGTCCCCTGTTGATGTTCCAAGAGGGTGTGTGTGGGTG
>NW_012102809.1:6172047-6219136 GCF_000951045.1 Mandrillus leucophaeus
CTCATATGTGATAGAGACAGACGAGCGCAGCTGTACAACGCCGCACGGTCCAAGCCGCGTCCCTCCTTTGGTCAGGAGATTCACTGTGGGTCACTGACTATGACGAGACTATTTAGCATCCCAGGAAAGTCAGTCTCATTGCTAAATGGGACCCTTTGGTAAATGTTGGTGTCAATTAGAAGTTCTACTCAGGCCAAGATAGAGTCACAAGGTCTGGATTTACCTTCCCGTCTTAAACAACTGAAAACCAGGCAAAAGAAATGCAACAAGGGTTTTCAGACATTGGACATAGAGTAGTCCAGGACAGTGGTTGATGAGAGGGAGAGCAATGGAGGTGAGCCCTGCCACTTCCCCCGCTCACTGCCTGGGGGGCTTCCTAGGCCACAGCACGGGCAGGGGACCCCACACAAAGCCCAAGAGTCTCTAAATGCACAAGACAGTGATAGGAATCTGGGATGCTGAAGCATCTGTAATTCTCAAGGCAGAGTGCCAGACAGGCAAGAGCTGCCCAGAGAGAGAGCTCTGGAGTTCCGGAGAGGATCCCCCAGTCCTCGGCTGGGCACTGATGGACACATGTGTGTGAGCATAGGGGCTCCCATGGCAGCTGCGGAAAGAACTCCAGAAAGGACAGGCAGAAAAAATTCTGAGCTCATTTGCAGCAGGGAATAGTTTGTGCTCCCAGCAGCCACGGGAGGATGAACTTTGGGTACGATACTCAGAAGGGTATTACTTCAATGGTGGTGAACAGCCCTGGACTGAAAGCTGCTAACAGCTTAAAAAGCAAGTCTACAAGTCTTCTTGGAGAAGTGATTTATTCTAGGACTGGGTCAGGAAATATATGAGCCAATAATTAATGCAATAATAATATAATACAAATATCTCATAATGCCAGAAAATAAGAAAGTGCTCCAAAAAGGCCACAATATTGGGGGATGGCAGAATTTCAAGGGGGAACAGGAGCCAACTGAAAGAGTTCCAACAGCCAGAGCTGAAACACATAAGAAACAGAATAAACAATGGAGTGCTGGGTTATAACACGAAGTATAAAATAAAAATCCATCCGATTATACCAATATAAATGAATGCCAGATGGATGGATGGATGGGTGGATGGATGGATGGATGGAGGGATGGATGGATGGATGGATGGATGGATGGATGAATAGAGAAATCTCCCGTGCAGAGGAATTCCAAGTAATTCATACTCTTCCCCCAACAAGGTGGAAGATAACTCCCCACCCTTTAGTGTGGGCTGTACATAGAGGCTTCTGTCCAGAGAGGAGGGGTTGGAAAGGGAGGAAAGAGAGTTAGTGGAGAAAGCTGATGACCACTACTTCTACCACGTGACCAAGGCCAACATCAAGAGTGAAGCCATGCTGAGAGAATGTCCCCTTGCTATGGTGTGATGAGAATGGTACTCAACCTCTGTGATCTTCCACAAAAAAGAATCCCATAACCCCGGTCTAATCATGAGGGGAAAAAGTCAGACACTTGTCAATGGAGGGCCATTACGCAATATTCCTGACCAATGCTCCTCAAAATAGTCAATGCCACCCAAAACAAGGGAAGCCTGAGGAAGTGTCACAGCCAAGAGAGCCTGAGGAGGCATGACAACCAAATGCAGTGTGGGATCCCGGACAGGAAGAGGACAGCAGGGGAAAAGGAAGGAAATCTGAGTAAAGTGTGGATGCTGGTGAAAATAATGTCATGATGTTGGTTCACTCCTTGTGACTAACATACTCATGTACCAGGCTAATGTGTGATGTTAATATCAGGGGAACCTGAGTGGGGGGAATATGGGGACTCAGTAGTGTCTTTCCAATTTTTCTGTAAATCTAAAGCTTCTAAAATAAAAAGTTTATTAAAAAGTAATTATATAAACTTAATTACATAATATTTAAAACAAAGGCAATAAATATTTTTAAAGCGTTCACTTTACCAGATTATTTTAAATATTAAAAAGGGACCAAAACAAAATATCCAGCACAGCTGAAGTACCTACTTCTTGCTTCTTCTTTCCTTCCTTCTCCTTCCCATCCTCACTATGACAGCCATTCCTAATATCACAAGTGATGTTAGTAGCTCCATAGAATAATATAATGAATTTAGTTTTAAAAACCCGAGTTACTTCATTACAAAAATAAATCAGGCCACTCAATGCCTTCGGCTTGAGCTATCCTTTGAGATAAGCAGTCAGCCCATCCAGGACCCTTGTGGTTTCCAGGCCTCCCAGTCTCTTGCGAGTGGCAAGTGTCCATGAGGGAGTGGGTAGGGCTGGGTACCTGGCATGGACCTCCGCAGCTTCTTCACCCACTTTTTACAACCACCATTACCCCTACTGTGCACCTGCTGTTCACTTTCCATCTCCTCAGCAACTCTGAAATATAGACGGTTCCTGTTTCTCATGTGAGACACACAGGGCTAGGAGAAGTGAATTCACTCCCCTACTTACAGACCTGGAAAGTGGCAGAGCCAAGCTTCCAACTAAGGCACGTCTGCCTGTAAAGCCTGCAGTCTTTCTGCTGCAGCACCTGCCTGTCTTCCAACTCCCTGCCCACCTGTCCCAGTCCTTGCCGTCCTTGCTTTGTCATCCTGACCGGCTTGGTCTAGGGAGCACTCCTGCACTCACACTGCCATATCGCTGCTGTGGTCACACAGACACACAGTCAGGCATGCACAGAGGAACCTGTTACTAATGCTTAGTCCCGAAGCTCACACAGTAGACGCACCTACTTGTATCTAAAATGGAGCATATGAAAAGCGTACCTGTAGAACTTTCACTGTCCCCATTGTGATCCTTCCATCTGATAAGCTTTCTGGAAGTAAGAGAAAGAGCCATGTTACAATGTACAGTGTGTGCCCTAGCTTACCCTGATCTGTACCTCCAGTGTGCAATCACAAACCTTTAATGGTGCTGGCAATTTGGCATTATGGTGGAGCTGCTGATTTGTGATTTTGTCTTTAAACTTTTACTCTCTTTAACTTGACCTGGAAATGGATACATTTGACAGGGAAGAAGGCAAGTTATACACAGTGTATGTGAGGTTACAGTATGTAGCTAGAGGTGATAGCATTTTGGTTGTAAAACATCAGTGTCAATGTTGTATCTGGGCAAAGTAATACAGTACACAGTTCTATTTCAATTTCCAAACCAGAGGAATACAAAGAGCTTATGCAAGTCAGTTGTAAAATCACTACTTATTTTGGCAAATGCTTAAAAATGTGTGAATTCTGGATATTATCACACTAAAATGAAGTTTATTTCTGGCTTATTCTTTTGTAGGACACACTTGCTCACCTCACAAAAGGAATAGAGGTCTGGAGACGGTGACACTTAGGAAAATAAATTTAATTAACACCCCCTTTATTTTTCACGTAAATGACAATCTCTTACCCTTGTAGCATAGCAAATGCAGACACCCACAGAAAATCAGTACTACAGATTGCTTTGCTAATCCTGGTATGTCCATGGGCAGGTCTTGAGCATTGCTCAAGGTGCAAAGAACACCGCTAAGCAGCACCGCAGAGCTTTCAAAGGGGCCTCTGCATATTTGCACAGGCTGCTGCAGACATGAGGGTGGCGCTCTGAGCAGGAGCCCCAGGATGGTTTGGCCCAGGTGTAACATGGCCCCTCCCCAGCCGAGTGGCAGCTCCAGAGAGCAGAGTGGAAGATCATATTGCTGTCTGGCTCTACCATGTTCTCCAAGACATGAAATTTAGTCCGTATGTTTAAATATCTCTTTGACTGATTGCCTTGTGCAGTTGATACATACAGTACAACAGAATAAAAGTGAAAAAATAAATCTGTTTGGGAGCAAACTTGAAGGGGAGAAAATGCTGCATCCCTGGGCAGACAGCTCATGTGAGTATCTATACACGCCATTGTGTGTGTGCGTGTGTGTTGAGCTGTGCTTTCAGAGTGGCATTTATAAAATATTTATCATAGTCTCGCTGATGAGGTTCAAAAAGAGCTTTTGTTATTGACAAGGAGCCAAAGCACTCTGCTAATTTAGGAGGCCATCGTTGGGTTGCAAGAGTGAGGACCCAGGCAGACGGCCATGTTGGGATCCAGGGGGGAGTGGGCAGGTCTGGTAATGTCAGGAACAGCACACAGTTGCCTCCAGGTTGAGCCAGTCTTCTAATGGCATCACCCATGGGAAGGGTCTGGAAGGACGATCCATGGGATTTATTATCCTTTGCTGTCCCCGCATGTGTGGCCCTGGGGTGGGGGAGTCAGGTCCTCTGGCACAGAGTCCATGAATGTGACTCAGTTGGTCTCCTTCTTCCATCTCCTCCTGCTGCTCCTACATTTTCATCTGTAGCCTAAAATCAAAGAGAAAACAAACTTACTAAGTCATGAAAAACCTTCTGAAGATAATGCCTTGGTAAGGCTTGGTAAGGGGCATCATAGAAACTAAGAAGGTCAGAGTCACCAAAGGAAGACTTTTGTGAGCCCCTGCTAGGTATCCCTAACGACTGCGGTTTCTGAGGGAGATGCTGAAGAAATGGGCACTCCTGAAGGAGCTGACCCAAAGACAAGCAGATGAGAGTAACAAAACTTCACATCCTACCGGGCACGGTGGCTCTCGCCTATAATCCCAGCACTTCGGGAGGCGGAGGTGGGTGGATCACCTGAGGTCACGAGTTCGAGACCAGTCTGACTAACATGGTGAAACCCCATGTCTACTAAAAATACAAAAATTAGCTGGGTATGGTGGCCACCACCTGTAATCCCAGCTGCTGAGGAGGCTGAGATGGGAGAATTGCTTGAACCCAGGAGGTAGAGGTTGCAGTGAGCCAAGAGCACACCACTGCACTCTAGCCTGGGTGACAGAGCAAGATTTCATCTCAAAAATAAAAAATAAAAACAACTTGATGTCCCATGGACATTTTACATGTACAGGACACTGTTCTATGTGCCTTAAATATATCAACTTCATTTAATTTGTGCATGCCTATATTACTATCCTCATGTTACATTTGAGGGAACTAGGTTTCAGACTGGTTAAATATCTTGCCCAGGGTCACACAGCTCATAATTTTGAGAGTGAGGATGTGATCCAGGGGGTCTAATGATAGAGCCTTCACATTTAAAAACTTTCAACACATGGCATGTTATATTTCACCTGTACCCCTGCCCACACCCTCCCCAGCATGCTTTTTTCAAAGCGTGCAACTCAGTAGCTTTTAGTAGAGTCACAGAGTTGTGCATTCATCACCATGGTTATTTTTTTAAATGTTTTCATTACCCCGTAAGAAACCCAAGACCCCTTAGCAATCCCCACCCTTTCCCTGCCACTCACTGCCCCCAGTCTCCTTGTTCCTGACACCACAGCCCTAGGAAACCCCCTGATCTACTTTCTATTTCTACAGTTTACCTATTCTGGACATTCACATGTAAGGAATCATGTAATATGTGGTATCTTGTGACTGGTTTCTTTTACTCAGCATAATGATGTCAAGGTTCATTTATATTATAGCATGTATCAATACGTCATTTCTTTTTATTGCAGCATAGTAGTTTACTGTATGAATATGCCATACTTATCCATTCATTATTTGATGGACATTTGGACTGCTTTCACGTTTTGGCTATTTATAATGCTGCTATGAACATTTATATATGTTTTTCTGTAGGCTCATTTTAATTTCTCTTGGGTGTACGCCTAGGAGTGCAGTTGCTGAGTTGCACATGATAACTATGTTTAACCATTTAAGGAATTACCAAACTGTTTTCCAAAGTGGCCACACTGTTGTATATTTGTACTAGAGTGTATGAGGGTTCAGATTTCTCCACATCCTCACTAACATTTGTTATTATCTCTTTTTTATTATAGCCATCCTAGTGGGTACAAAGTGTTACCTCATTCTAATTTTGATTTTCATTTCCCTGATGGCCAGTAATATTGAGCGTTTTTCATGTGCTTATTTTTCCAGCTATTTTTTTGAAGCTAATTCGGGATGTCATTTCATCTGTAAATACTCACATAGTATACCTATAACAATATAAAGACACTTTTAAGGAACATAGCTGCAATATTGCTATCACTACCTAAAAATGTATTTAATTATTACATATAGAGTGCTCAGATTTTCTTGTTTTCCATGTTTGTTTCATACTTAAAAAAAAATTATTTGTTTTATTTTGGTTCCACCCAGGGCCCCCCTTTCCTTTTGTTTATTTTTTTTTTTGGGGTCTTATTTTCCAGCTCAGGGGAATGGGGCCCCCCTCCCCACAGGTTGAGGGCTCCATCTCACCAGATTGCTTCCATTTAAGATGCCTTCACAAGCCTCAGCTGGCTATAATTCAGGGAACCCGCAACTCTCTTCTTGGGTTTGATTAATTTACTAGAGCAGCTCACAGAACTCAGAAACATGTACCAACATCTACTGGTTTATTTTGAAGGATATAACAAAGGATACAGGTGAAGAAGTGCAGAGGGCAAAATATGGGGGAGGGGGAATGGAGCTTCCATGCCCTCCCTGGGTGCACTACCCTCCAGGAACCTCCACGTGCTCAGCTCTCTGGAGGCTCTCTATGCACTGTTCTTCTAAAGCTTGTGTGGAGACTTCATTGGATAGGCATGTTGAAGCATGGACAACCATGTAGATATGTGAGTGGACACAAAGGGTATGATCTAATACTAATAGACTGAGTGGGGGAACCCAGTAAGTCCTATCTTTTCAGATTCTTCTTGGTCTCTCTGTGCAGCATTCCTTCCTCCTGGGATGAGGCAGGGCCCCTTCAGAAATGGGGAACTTATGACCTACAGTCAGACAAGGTAGATCAGAGAAAGGTGGGGAAAGATTAGAGTCCTGCCTTGGGGAGAAAAAGGAGCAGGGGAAAAGAAGGTAGGAGAAGGTCAGAGAGAGATTCTGTTTTCTGAGGCCTGCTTCTGAGACCTAAAGTGCCCCAACGTTGTAACAAAAGAGTATAACAAAGGTCATGGGAGTTACGAGCCAGGAACCATGGATAGTAACATACATATGTATATATGTGTATGTGTGTGTGTGTCTATGTATATCTCTCTCACAACCCCCTCTCTGGTCATTCTGTTGTTTTTGAAGAAACTGGGTTGTTGGCCCTGTGCAGTTTCCCATGTTTGGAATTTTGCCAGTTGTATCCCCATGGTGTCATTTAACATGTTCTTCTATCCTCTGTATTTCCTGAAAACTAGTCGCTGAATCTAGAGGCTTGATCAGATTTAAGTTCATTTGGTTTGGGTTTTGGCAAGACTACTTGATGAGTGGTGCCTCTACTGTCTCTCCTTTCATTCTATTGAGATTGATCAATAGATTCAGGTGTTGTTAACTCAATATATATAATTATAAAATTCCTCCATTGGCTTTTTTACCTAATACATTCCACAGCCATTGATGAGCACTGCCTAAGTCCATTATCCATCAGGAAGCTGGCTTTCCTCATAACGGTAGTAAACGCCTTCTAAGAATGCAACAGTGCTTTTTCTACCATGCCCTAGTGCCCTTATATTGCAAAGGCAGGAAAATGAGAAGGTATCAGCTTTTTTTTTTTTTTTTTTGAGACGGAGTCTCACTCTGTTGCCCAGGCTGGAGCATGGTGACACGATCTCTGCTCACTGCAACTTCCATCTCCCAGGTTCAAGTGATTCTCGCACCTCAGCCTCCCGAGTAATGGAATTACAGGCGTGTGCCACCACACCCGACTAATTTTTGTATTTTTAGTAGAGACAAGGTTTCACCATGTTGGGCAGGCTGGTCTTGAACTCCTGACCTCAAGAGATCCACCTGCCTCAGCCTCCCAAAGTGCTGGGATTACAGGTGTGAGCCACCATACCTGGCCAGTATCAGCTATTAAAGGGCCATTTTGTTTTTGTATTAATTATGTGATAATTTACTTAACCCTTCGTTGGTAGACTGAAAAATTCCCAAGGGCAGGCACTAGGTCTATCTTGTTAGTTCTCAGTGCCCGCCCACCCCCAACTGGACCCATGATAGGATCTGGCTGAGTAGTTGTTGAGTAAGTGAATGACTATCAGGTACTTGTTACGGTATACTCTCCTTGAAGATTTCCTGTGATACAAGTATTGGCGGCATTTTTGCTGATAGCTTTTCAACAACTTCCCTATTTTCCGACGATGTCACTGTTCAACAGTAAACCAGGTGAAACACACTGTAGCCTGCGTATACACACAAGAGACATTTGAAATATCAAATTTAAGCCTGGTAATTCAGAACGCAAGCTCATTTTTTTTTAAACCAAAGCCTCTTACCTAATTGAACCTGAAAATATGTGGCCCTTTTCCCTCCCAATTTGCAGCTCCAGTTCTCCTTGACACACCGAGTAGCTAATAGAAAATGGGGCTTGTTCCTGCTCAGCTTGTGAAATCTGACTCTCAGCCTAAGGCTGTGTGGCTTCATGTTTTGGATCTGAAAATAAAATGCTTTTATTTAATCCTGGTTTATTAAATTCAGGTTAGATGTGTTGCAAAACAGGGAAATGTTATCTAGACTCTTCCTGTTAATACTGAATCTTTGGTTCTTCTGAGCCACTGTGTCTCACCAGTCTTCCTATGGAAGATGGCAGGAAGATTTCTAATCCCACTTTGAGGCTAAGTGCTTGCAGCTTATGCAGAACAAATCACAATTCATATCATAGTCAGGATCTGAGATTCGTCTCTCACCTCACTCCCTCTCCTGCTGATTTAGTTAAGCTCGTCTGAAGTAAATGCTGCCTGACTGGGTGCAGTGGCCCATGCCTATGATCCCAGCACTTTGGGAGGCTGAGGCAAGAGGATGGCTTGAGCCCAGGAGTTCAAGACCAGCCTGGGCAACAAGGTGAGATCCCCTCTCTACAAAAAAATTAAACATTAGCTGGGCCTGGAGGCACACACCTATGGTCCCAGCTACTTGGGAGGCTGAGGTGGGAGAATCTCTTGAGCTGAATGGTGAAGGCTGCAGTGAGCTGTGATCATGCCACTGCACTGCAGCGGTGACAGAGTGAGGCAAGACCCTGTCTCAAAAAAAAAAAAAAAAGAAAGAAAGAGAAAATGAGAGAGAGAGAAAGAAAAAGAAAGAAAAGAAAGAAAGAAAAAGAAAGAGAAGAGAAATGAAAAGAAAAAGAGAAGAAAGGAAAGAAAAGAGCTGCCTGCTGTAGCTGAAAGATAGCACTTAGATGCTAATGTGGAATTTTGAAAGCAGGAGACCTTTCTTCAGAAATCTCAGGCAAGGCAGTTGCGAGGGCACAACTCAGTGCCCTCGTGAGGCCTCAACTCTCTGGGGCCTCCCACAAAGATGAGCTTTATGTGGACTTTACCAGAAGTTCTGGGGATGTGGCCAGCCAAGAGCTGTGGCTGTCACCAGTTTGTCACTGATGTGACACTAACAGAGAGAATGTACATCTTACCAAGACAAGGTAGTTCCAAGTTCAGGTTCTGTAGCATCGTTCAGCTCATCTGAAAGCTTGTAGTTGATTTTATATATTGCAGCCCATTCAGAAATAATCTTGTAAAGCATAGTGTTTGCTTAAACATGAGACAGCTTGCAATGTGGCGTCCATTTAGTGTGACACAAACCCGTTGTGGACTCTCTGTTATACCACAGAATTATTATAACCACAATGTCTATCGTCTTCCAGAAGGACACTTGAGAGTCACTTTTAAAAGTTGGCAAGTGCTTTCCTATTAAAAACTGCTGTTTAAATGGTAGTTAGGTTCCTGTTTAGTATGCAGTGTAGCTAGATCACCCTGCATTCACAATGCTCAACAGTAAAAAAAAAAAAAACACTGCTGCAATACCAATAGTTAAAATAAAAGCAATTACATTAAACACATTGCGAAGTAGTTTTAAATTTTTATCTTGATGAAGGCACTTAAAGAAAAGGAAAGGGTAAGAAATAGTTGGAGACATTTGTAGTGATTCTGAGGGTAACTTCTGAGTTCTGGGGCTTACACACTCTTGCCGTTGGGTCTTCATCTAAGTAGTGCTACTCGAACATGTATGAGCCATAGTTAAAGCATTATGGCTCACAAGAAAATAAAACAAACAGATCAGTTTTCCAGATGTTAATTGGAGAGGTTTTGAAAGAGAGAACCTTCAGAAGGCAGACAAATTCTAAAGAGAATGTGTCTTTACAATATTCATTCAGCGTTTATTGAGTACCTAGCATGTACTAGGCACTAGAGCAGCATTCTCAGACCACTAGTTTTCTAGATCACCTTTACATTCCTAATAGTCTCAAGATTATTAAATTTAAAAAGCCTCAAGATCCCCTTTACATTCTTAAAAATTATTGAGGACCCCAGAGAGTTTTTGTTTATGTGGGGTTATATCTACTGATATTGACATATTAAAAATTAAAACTGTATATAAATGTTTAAATGTTTTGGCTGGGCATAGTGGCTCACGCCTATAGTCCCAGCACTTTGGGAGGTGGAGGCAGAAGGATTCCTTGAGGATAGGAGTTCAAGACCAGCCTGGGCAACATAGCAAGACCCCCATCTCTACAAAAAAAAAATTTTTTTTAATTAGCTGCTCATGGTAGCACATGCCTGTAGTCCCAGCCACTTAGGAGGCTGAGGTAGAAGGATTGCTTGAGGCTAGGAGGTCCAGGCTGCAGTGAGCTGTGATCATACCACTACACTCTGACCTGGGTGACATAGTGAAACCTGTCTCTTTAAAAAAAATGAAGTTTAAATGTTTTAAGTAAAACATTTTAAAAGATTTTGTTAATTTATGTAAACATATCAATAATAAAACCATTGCATGTTAACCTAATATAATTCTATGAAAAATAACTATAAAAATTTTTATGAACAGAATGACATTGATTTATATTTTTGCAAATCTTTTTCGGGAAAAGGTCTAAGAAGACAACTAGCTTCTTATATCAGCTTTTGTATTCAGTCTGATGCTCTCAGTTGCTTTGGTTACCCAAGATATTTTGTTAGAAAAGGGAAAAGTGTGTTAATAGCCTTTTGAGAAAATCGTGGCTATTCATTCTTTGACACTCTACCAAAACTGGACAAGTAGTAGTTTTTTAAAAGTTAGTTGCATTGTGAAATCTGAAATTATATCAATGACTGGTATAATTTTTCACGTGTTACATTGAAATCCTTTAGTCTAGCCTGCAGTTCTGAGTGGATCGTTTACTCTTGCATGATTGTGTGAAATCATGCATCATTCAATTAGAAATATTGGTTCACTGAGTTATGTAACTCTCTGAAGCATCGACACTTTTCATTATCTGAGACCAAAAGTCACATTCATTAGTATCATCACCAATCCTATCAGGAATGCCTTGAGTATTTATTGGGAAATACGGAGACACGTTTTCCAACGCTGAGAATTTTCCAAATATGCTTGAATTTTATCATTGGCCAAAAATAGCATCAGTTCTTGAAGTGGCAGGCTCACTGCATTTATTATCTCTGCCATCATTGGTCTGTCAGTACTTCTTTCATGTAAAAATAATGTTCCCTGAAAAAGAGTTGCTGGTTCAGCTGACAGTTGAATCTGAGGCGCACATTTCCTTGAGACAACCTTGTGTTTCAGCGTGTACCACGGGCTCTCTGTGTGTTCCCCACTGAGTCACACAGAATATAAAAAAGACATACTCAAGGGTTGAAACTTAATAAAGGTAATAATTTGTAGTGCTTTTTAAGGACTTTTTAAATGTTCTCCTTTTTTCCAGCTGTAATGGATGAAACAAATTGTTGTTTTTTGCCCTGCAAGTGTGAGATGGTAAAAAATGTAGTGACTACCAGTATAAGCGGGTGCCACTACCTTCATCCCGGCTAAGGCACCCACAGTGTTATCCACTGTGGCTTTTGCACCAAAGGTGTAAGCAGCAATACAGCAAAACGGGCAAATAAAGTCTTAATAGTATGAAAATGCTTTGACCTTACAAATCCCTGAAGGGGTTTTGGAGACCCCCACAGGTCTGCAGAACAGTCTTTTAAAACTCCCCACTGGATATACAGTTTGACATAGACAAGACTTTTTTTATTGTAAAGGGGGAAGACAGATAACAAACAGAATACACCGGGAGTGCTGTAACCAAAGCAAAGCAGTGTGCTGTGACAGAGGGGCTATCTCAGGTTGGATGGCCATGAAAGGCTGCGGAGGCAGTGACATTTAAGATGAAACTTAAGAGCAGGTCGACTGGGATAGCCAGCCCAGATTTGAGGGCAGGAGCTCACAGGGAATGTTCCAGGGGCAGCAGAAGAACCCCCGTGCCGAGCATGGTGAGGAGGGGGAAGCGCAGGGAGAGAAAAGGTCAGCGAGGCTGTCAAGGGCTACCCTGATCGGGCCTGAGGAACCAAGGTGAGAGCAGGATTTTATTCTAAGTTCAACGAGGGTGTCCTTGGAGGGGTGTGAAGCAAGGTGAAAGGTGACGTCCACCTTGTAGCCTCAGGAAGTCTCCCCTCACGCTACTTCCACCTCCATTCTTCTCTAGCGGGCCACCACTGGGTTTGAAACTCTAACCCCTAGTTATAAAGTTGTAAATATAAGTGAAAAAGAAAATCCCAAAAGATTACATACAGCATGGTATTCATTTTGTAAACTAAACAACTTATTAAAAGCTCAGAGCTGTGATAAAGCTATCTACAAAGGAAGTCAAGGGAGCGATAAGCAAGGATTCAGAAGAGTGATTCCCTGAGAGGGGCAGGCAGGAGGACGAGTTGGGGAAGACTCCACAGATGGACAAGAGTCCTCGTCCGAGTTCTGGTTCTGGGGCTGAGTGGTGTTTTGTGGGTGTTTGTGATCTTACTAAGTAAGGATGAGTGAGTGAAGGTGACAGACCATGAATGGGCCACTCACGAGTGTGTCAGGAGTTGCGGGTCATGACAGACCTAAGTACATGCCCCTAGGTTTGATGTAAAAAGAGAATAAGGGTAGAAAAGAAACAAAGCTCATATCTATATATTTCATTCATTGACACGCCAGAAGTTTGTTTTCGAGCTTGTTCAGCCCTAGTTATGCAAATATCAAGTGTACCATCATGAGTCATGGGAGAAGGCCGCTAGATTCAAAACTCGGCTTTGTGTACACCCTTGGACACATTGCAGACCCCTCAGGCCTCAGTGTCTTCATCTTCTTCATCTATGATGTGGAATAGTTGCGGGATCTGCTCACAGGCTCGTTGAGAACATCGAATAGGACAATGCGTGTGAACCGCTGTCACAAGTCTCAGTCACGTTTACTGCACAGGTGGAAATTCTCTCTCCTGTGTACGCTGCCTCCCTCTCTGCATTTTTCCTTTCTTTATGTAACTGGGAAAAACCAAGAATGAAGCAGGTTTGTTTTTGTTTTGCTTGTGAGGAAAAGGTTGTTGAATCTGTTCTCAAGAATGTTTGAATTAAATTCTCTTTGCCTGGGGATGGTATTTTTATCTTTTATGATTGTTCTTTGAACAAGCAGTAAGAAAACAAAATGAAATTGGGAGGCTCCGTGCTTTCTTCCTGAAAAGAGGCTTCAGGGCTTTGGGCCAAACTGTGCCTTGAAATGAATTTTAGAAGCAGCCACAGCAGGCGGTGTCTGTTGTGAGGGGCCCTGCTAGTGACAGGCAGACTCCCCCAAGACAGCGGAAACGCCCTGCAGAGCACTGCGGAGTGGTGGCCACGCTGGGCTGCCCACTGCGCAGGGGCTGTCAGAGAAAGAGTGGGCTCCGCGGGAAAGGAAGGGCCGCCCCAGTGGGTTACACAGGAGGCCGCTCCAGGCAAGGGTTTTAAATTTCAGTTCACTTTTCCCCACACTGCATGGTTTCACTTCTCTGATGGGGCTTAGAATCTGCCCCATTAGGCAGCTTCCACAGCTTAGACGCTTTTCCTGAGGAAGGATTGGCACAGGGCTGTCAGCCATCAGAGACCGGAGAGGGCAGCCATCGGTGCCCTCCCTGCTGGATTCAAGAGGAGTTGGGTGATTCTGGGTTCCAGGATGAAGAGGAGCTAGCAGGGACAAGGAGTGAGCAGAATGTTTGCAGGAAATGACAGAGGACTCCATGGCTGGAGCCATCCCTTCCCTTTGTAGTCATCAGGAAATATCCATGACCATAGTGATGCCATTGTGGCCTGAGTCTCAGGATTGCCTGTGCCCATGAGGTGGCCAGAGCCAGCTCTTGAGTCCCAGGATGGCCCACAGCCAAGGGTGGAGCCCCCAGGGCACAAAAAGAAGCCACCACTAGTGAGAAGGGAGGAGAAGAACTCTCACGACTACCTGGCAGGAGACGATGCATCCTGCAGCCAGCCAGAGCCTGGTGCTCTACTGGGGCCAGCCAGGGCTCAGACTGTCCCTCATGGAAGGATCTTGAGGCTTCTGTGTCCTCCCCGACACAGGCTCCACTCAGCTCCCCTCAACCTCCGGGCATAGCAGCCCACTGTACTTCAGGACAACTCTTTGTAATTAGGGAATTCTTCTTTACATTGAGCCATAATCTGCCCCATAATTTCGAGAGATCAGTCCTAATTCAGGTCTCCACAGTATCATGAAATACATCCGTCCCTTTTCGAAATTTATATTAGATCTACTCCGTGCCCTGCGCCATGCCAGGCAGCAGACAAGACACAGACATAGATTTTCCTTCCAGGAGACTGAAGTGTAGTGGGGCAGATGCTATTAAACAAATAATCACACAGAATTCTAAAGATAAAATGAAGTTTCCCGTTATTACTGTGTTACCACACATGTGGAAAATAGTCAGCTATGTTTTCTGGCTAAGGGAAGGTATTTTGCAATGGCCTGACTTAAAAGCCATGGGATTTCCATGAAATCTTCTCTGGGTGATGCAGAGCACACACCACAGTGCTGAGCAGCTTGCTTTAGTTGAAGGGGAGGGTTAGTGATCACCAAATTCACAGCCTGTTTTGGGGATGGTGTGATGACTTTAAACATGGGCACTGGGGTGTATGGAGGAAGTTGAAGGGTGTCCGTGGGGAGAAAATTGGAAAGGAGCTTTGGAGGCAGGTCGTGCAGGGTGTTAAGTGCCAGGCTAAGAAGTTGGAACTGCATTTGATGATCATCAGGTGAGAAGGGCTTTGAGCAGGGAAAGAAGTTAGAACCGAGTTTCGAGACAGTTATTATAAAATGGTCTCTGCAGCCTGGCTGCCCAGGCTCCAATCCTGGCCAGTAGCAGTGGGAAGAGTTACCTGGCCTCTCTGTGCCTCAGTTTCCACATCTGTAAAACGGAAATAATAGTGATATGTACTTATAAGAGCAAATGAGTTGATGCATGTGACATTTTTGGAGCCATGCCTAGCTGTGGAAAAGTGCTTTAAAAAGGTTAGCTGGAGTCAGGCGCAGTGGCTCTCACCTGTAATCCCAGCACTTTGAGAGGCCAAGGCTGGTGGATCAATTGAGCTCAGGAGTTTGAGATCAGCCTGGCCAACATGGCGAAACCCCGTCTGTACTAAATATACAAAAATTAGCTGGGCATGGTGCGCACACCTGTAATCGCAGTTACTCAGGAGGCTGAGGCAGGAGAATCGCTTGAACCGGGGAAGCAGAGGTTGCAGTGAGTCGAGATGGGGCCACTGCACTCCAGCCTGGGCGACAGAGCAAGACTTTGCCTCTAAATAAATAAACAAGGGTAAGCTGGTATTATAATTACCACCATTGTTGTCATGATTGTTGGAACATGCATTGGAAGGAGGCGGGTGAATCTGGGTCAGTGGGTGTCATTCACAGTAGGGCACACCAGAGGCCTGACTTTAAAAGTCTAGGTATGCTGCCACGTTCCTCGAAACGGTACCTGCGCTATGTTCACTCACATAAGTAGAAACCTGGCTCTTTTTTTTTCTTTTTAGAATCTTTTTTTTTAATCCTCGCTTGGGATTAATCACCTCCGGAAGCCCCTCATCAGGGGGTACAGTGCACTTGTGTGTGTTTGAGGCCATGCTGCCCACGTGTAAACTTGGGGAAGGAATTTCCAGAGCCTCACTCTCTCAGCAGCAGGCCCAGTGCCAGGGGGCTCCTAGGTGATGGCTGGAACCCACCAGTATGAGGCTAAGAATGAAGACTCTGCAGCCACGTGGGCAAATATCTGTGCAATGGTGATAAATGAAATAAAGCCTGAAACCACTGACCCAGATTCACCCACCTCCTTCCAATGCATGTTCCAACAATCATGACGACAATGGTGGTAATTATAATACCAGCTTACCCTTGTCTATTTATTTAGAGGCAGAGTCTTGCTCTGTCGCCCAGGCTGGAGCGCAGTAGCCCCATCTCGACTCACTTCACGATGTGAAAACATGGATGAACCAGGGCCCTAAAGAAACGCAGATCAACAGTGGCGCTCGTGTTAAGACAGGCAGCGCAGGAGCGCATCGATTGTTTTCCTTTAATGTTTCTGCAATTGTCTTAACAATATTTTTAAAGTAGAAAAAATAAAGGAGGGAGCGTGTGCCCAGGATCCCTCTATTGCCTCAGAGACCATGACTGCAGAGCAGCCATTGTTTTAGCAGAGATGGAGGGCTCCAGAGGGTGGGGGATGTCCGTTCTTACAGAACTGCCCTTGGTCTACAGAGCCCCTCGGTCCTCTCTAAGCCCCAGGAGGCACCGCCATCTCTAGCAATGGAAAATCCTCCCAGCCAATGGCTCCTGCACCAGAGAGAGGGGGCCCTTCCCTTCCTCACAGACGTGCTTCCTCAGGATCAGGGCCCTTCCAGGGTGAGCTTCCTGGGTAACTGGACAGGGGCTGAAAGTAGCATCCTTAGGCTATTACGCTGATGGTCTTGGTTAAAACAAACACAGTTCAAATACCCTCCTTAGCACTGTCAGCTGCAAATGGTATGGTCTTGGGTAAGATACTTGGCCTCATCGAGCTTCACTTTCACCGTCTGGAAAGGAGCAATGCCTCTGCAGTACCTACCTTCCTCACCAGGCTGTTACTAGTAGGAAAAGCATGACTGCAGTGCATGGCACCCCGGAAGCTGCTAAGTCAGCAGTAACGGTGGCTGCTGCTGTAGAGGTGGGCATGGGAGGGGGCTGTGCCTCTCATCACTAGTTTTAGTCAGTGGTTCGGATGGTTCAAATGCAGCTTCCTCTATGAGGTTGGACCCGGTTCTTCTGCACAGAACTTTCCCTCCTCCCCTGGTCTCCTGGAACACTGTGTTTGTGCCTGTCTCACAGCACCGGCTACTTTCTCTGTGGCAGTGTTGTCATTTATACTTGTTACACTTTTCAAAGGCAGGGTGCTGACTGGCCAGAATGCAGGAAAGGCCAGGTCAGAGACTTTCTGTTTAAGTAAAGACCAAAAGTGCCACGCTCGTGGGTTTCGGGTGACGGAAGAAAGTGCGTTCAGCGGTCTCCGTGTGTTCAGAACTTGGCTCTGTGAGTCTGCAGCCCTGCTCAGCCCTGCCTGCAGTGTCACTATATCTCTGTCCTCCTACTGAGGCCATGCTTGGGCTACTGTGGCACCCATGCGTATTTCATACATGCCCCAATTGATGAGTTAAGTCCAGATAAAGTGGGTCTGAGGAGTTCGCTGATTGGAGTGCCACAAGGATCACACTTTCAGGTGCATTTTCTTCCAATGCACTGTGACAGCTCAAAACACTTCCTCGAGCTTCTATACATTCTGCTCATTGCTGTGTGTCCCCAGCACTTGGCTATGTAATGCGAGGGATACCAACAGACTGGTTTCTAAATGAGCTTCCTGCCTCAAGGCAAAGGTTGAGTTGCCCATGCAGCTGGGAGGGCCACCAGGTGAATGACGCTGTTAGAGGGGAAGGGCTGGGGTGAAAGGTCCCTGGGAGCTTAGCTTACCACTGTGGGCACTTAATGGATGCTAAATAATTCAAAGAATAAAGGGAGAGATGGGTGGATGCCGCCTTGATGGCCCCTCGATGAACTAACGGGGTCCGAGAACATTTGCAAATTGGTCATTAATGTTTCATCAACAGCGTCTGCATCCTTTGTTCATCTCAAATGGTAGCCAGGGTTTCCGATCACAGGGAGAGTTTTCATGAGAAACTTAAATGGAGGAATCAGGCCAGGCCTGCAATTCCAGCCAATAATTTGGGTTTGTTTCCGAATAGTCTGATAGCTGGGAATGGGCTGGTTTGGGTTGCTAATGGGCTTTGAAGGGGCTCGAGTGCTTTCACTCAGTGACATTTGGAGGGGGATTATGGATTTTGGAGCATTAAAGCTTTATTGTTTTGGTTTTTTTTGTTTGCTGTGCCTGTTTTTGAAGTGAGGTTTGCTAACGCTAAAATGACTGTTTATTCATGACAGGGAGGGGGTGAGGAGGTACAGGGAGTAATTCTCCTCATGGAAGAAGGATTCCTTCTTCGAAATGATTTTTGCTGTTGGCAAAGCTGAGAACACACTCACATGATTCTCTGCCTGCAGTAAGTGACAGGAAAAACACATTGTGCGCCGTGGATAGCTATAACTAGCAGCAAATTGGTTTAAATCATAAAGAAAGGCTCAGTATACACAGCTCCCTCTCCTTCAGAAAAGCCTAGCTGGAGGAAGGAAATGGAGGCTGGGTTTAGAGTACTAGAAGAGGCAGGCCCAGCCTTGAGCCTCCCGTGGTTGAGTTTCTTCAGAAAATAACCAGGTACCCTCCCGACGTGAGCTGCGGATTTGGGTGAAACTTTCCACTCTCAGCCACTGCGCTGGCCTCCCTCGGCAACCCTACATTGCAGGGATTGCCTGCCCTGAAACCCTGCCTGAGCTCACCACTGTCCTTTCACTGACTTTGAAGGTGGTAGAAGGGGAGAGATATTCCTTGTCCCCAGCACTGGCTGGTGCGCTCTTGACAGTGGCCTGTTCTGAAGCCTGCTAGGACGCCTGCTACCTGGGAAGCTGGCAGGAGATTCGATGGCTTTCAGCATCTGCAGTGCTCACTCATACTGCAGATGGCTGTTATTTCCATTTTTCACAACTTAACTGAAAAGGGCACTTAAGCAAAGCAGGCATTTAGTCCCAGGCGAAATCAATCTTCCTGCTGCAGGAAAGAGCCAGGCCCTGGGCAGCTGGTGTTTGGAGTTGGTCTTGAGTATGTGTTGACTCACCTTCCTCTCGAAGTAAGGGAAATGAATAGCTTGTGCTAATGAATGAGGTGTCCCTAGAGCATCATCAGTCTCTGGAGGTGTCCAGTGAGGCCCCGTGACTGTCTCAGCCCTCCCATGGGCAGAGCAGAGGCAAGGCTGAGAGCCTGCCCCTGGGATGGGGGCATGGACATCCCAGAGAGCAGGGTCTGAGGACACTGGACTGGGATCACTGTAGGAAATGGGCAAAGGCTGCCTAGTAGACACTCACCTTAGAGGCTAGGGAGCTTGTCCAGAAAAAGCAGCCTGCACCTGTTCATAATAAGTATTTTCCAAAGATGAGGTTTATGCTCATTGTATTTTTCTTTTAGAAAATGTTTAGGCTCTTTTGCAAAGCTTTGTCCTCCTCGGTACTCAGAAGACTGCGTCTGCCTTTCCCCCTTCTTTCGCGTTCAAGGATGGATGTGTAGGTGACCCACAGGTACCTGTGCCCTCATTTTCTTAGGCACAGGCTTCTTTCTCTGCTTTGCTTTTGTTTTTTGTATGTATGCTTTCAAGGCACATATTTTCAAGTATAAAATGACTCCTATGCTCCTTCACTTACCCTAAAAACACCTATTTCCTAAGAGCCGCCTTTCAAAACTCTGGACATTTTGAACTAGATGATTCTGTATCATGGGGGCTGACCTGGGCATTGTAGGGCATTTAACAGCATCCCTGGCCTCTGCTGACTGGATGCCAGGAGCAACCCCCTGACCCCAGTTGTGACAACCACAAATATCTTCAGTCATTGTGCAGTGCCCTCCAGGGAGCAAAATTCCCTTCAGATAAGAACCGCTGGTCTACAGGAATCACACCAAGGCAGCCCACCCATTTTAAAGATATGCCAGTCTGTTTGTTTATTAAATGTTTAATAATTGTTCATTATTCACTTGTCTGCCTACCCATTGATCTGTCCATCTGTCCATGTAGCTGGGCTGCCCAGTATCCATCCTGGGACAGTAGTGCCTTGGGAGCTAAACAGACTCCAACTGTGAGGCTTTCTAGAGAGAGAGAGGCAGTGAGAGAGCGTGATTGATTGATTGAGGATGGAGGAGATAATTACTGAGCAAGCTGGATAAGATCCAAGGTACTACACAGTTGGGGGAAGATACTTGGGAAGAAGATAGCTGCTGCCTTTTTGAGACCAGAGGGAAGAAAGAATGGAAAAGAGAGAGGAAAATGTTTTGGTTGTAAGGAAGATCACTTAACCCAGTCCTAGATCTATTTATGTAGAAAAGGGATTTTCTAGATTACAAAGTGGTTTTTTTTTAGATTTTTCTTAGATTTTCTAAGTTTTTCTTAGATTTATTTTCCAAAGATATGTCACAAGGCAGTAATTCACCATCATCAGTTAATATGTCCCAGCACAGGGCCAGCAGAGAGGAATTAAACCTCCTTCTAAGAGGAGCAAAATATTCCTCACAAAGGACAGATTATGCAAGGGTTGGCAATGTTTTAGAGGTCATGAGCGAGGTCTTCACTTGCTCACCCTTGTTAAATGGTTCTTTTGGTAGTAGTAATCTTACCTCCCCTAATCACTGCAATGATGATTGCCAGTTCTACTGCGTACTTATGTTTCAAGCACTGTTCTGAGAGCTTTATATGGATTAACTCAGTTAATCCTTTCAGCCCTGGATGGTCTTTTAGAGATGAGGCAACTGGAACACAGCAAGGTTGAGTAACTTGCCCAATGTCACACAGCTACTGAGTGGTAGAGCTGGGACACAGACCCACGCTGCTGGCTCTGAAAGCATCAGCTGTAATGACTACATGCTCATTAGTCTGGAGAAAACACTGAGACCTGGAGCACGTGTGTGCATCCCCACCATACAGCCCGCCCCCGATGATTCTCAGGAGAGTCCGCTGATCTGAGAAAGTGACAAGCATTGGTCATTTCAGAGAAACTGGGAGTTGGGCTTTTTAAAAGAGGCATAAAGAAACTGGGAAAATGAGACTGAGTGTGTTGGACAGACCCCAGGGACTCCTACTCAGAGGAAGACAAGCCCCGCTCCTGTTTTTCCTTCCTTCCTCTCTCCTCCTTCTCTTCCGTGTACCTTCTTCTTTCCCTTCTTCCTCCTCTTTGTTTTCAGCTCTCCTCTCTCTCCGAATAGCCCCCCAGACTCTCCTCCTCCATGGGGCTGTCTCCTTGGTCCCCTCAGAGACCATGGCCCCAGATCCTCAATCCTCTTGCTCCCCAGATTCGTTCTATGTCTCCTGCTTCTGCACTCACGCCCTGGGCTCCTGCCCCTTGGATTAGAAGCCATGGGTGCCATTCTTTGAGCACTTTTCACACACAGGAGTATGATTTTTAATGAACAGTTTTATTCTGTTGTACCCTTTTATCTCCTGCATACTCCTCTATGAGTAGCACCATGTCATAGCAGGGCAGAAGCCAGGGCGTATCGTGTACTTGGAGCTCAAAGTCCCTTTGCAGTGAAATTCCACCCAAACCTATGGATCTTTCCCTTTGGGGCACACTGTTTGATCTCTGTCTGTCTTCTCCAACATCCTTTCTCATTAAACTGAAGATCAGAAAAATGGGGCCCCTTGGTCCCTCTGAGGTCCTCAGCATTTGCTAGCCATGGCTGGGACCCTTTCCCCCTCTTGGTGTCCTAATGTGATTTATTCTTTCATGTTTCATCTGGGCTGTATGGGCCTGGCTGTATGAGACCCTCATACTCTCTGCCTCCCTAACTCCTGTGCTCCTCCTCAGGGTCCTGCTGACCCCATCACTGAGACAGCTGTCCCCGATGCTCCTCATGCACAGTTTTGTGTTCTTCTTATGTGAGTGTCCTTTCTTGTTGGATTGAAAGTTGCTTAAATAACACAGCAAACATTGCTCAGCACCTGCTGTGTACCAGCCACTATGCTGGATGCTGGGGACACAAAAGTGAAGAACAGTCCTTGAAAGTGACAGTGTCAACAAATGGCTCTAGAGCAGGGTCTGTGTCCCAGCTCTACCACATGACTGAGGGAGGTACATGTCGGTGACAGAGTGGTGAACACTGCAGCCCTCCGTGGAGGGCAGCGACCCATATGCGTTCTGCCTCCTAGGGAGGTAGTGAGGATTAGACGGGTTAAGGCTTGGGGAAGCGTTGCTGTCGGGCCTGGCACATAGCAAGCACACAACACCTGTTAGCTCTCATTGTTCTCATCTCTGTAGCTCCTCTCCCTTGCAACCCATTCCCCCAGCTTTCAGTATCAGACCACACAGATTGTGTTCCGCAAATGAATAAATGACCATGAATGAAATGAATATTGGGCCCATGGAGAGAGAATCAGAGAACTTGGAAAGCAGAGTAGACGTTCTCAGTGAGGAGGGAGGAAAGCAGCACAGTGCCGAGGGGCCGAGCCTGGGAGCAAGAACCCTGGTCTCCAGACACATCAAGCTTTCCTGCCAGGGGTCAGCCGGACTCCAGCCCCAGTCACGAGCTCCTGGACAGCTCCCAGTGAGTCTCCTCTTCACTTCCCTCTTTTCTCCTCCAGAGATAGGACCTTTCCATACACTTCGAAAAACAAAAAATCAGGAATGATTGAAATCCTGCTCTTCTATTCACTCTGCCTTCACTTCGCATCACCTCCACAGTTGTTGAATTCTTCCTTCGTGCCACATACTGTACCAGGCTCTGAAAATGCAACCATCATGAGACAGTCCTGCCCCCACGCCCCCTTGGCTGGGTGATGCCCGGCCCAGCCTCACCTTCCACACCACCACCAATGGCCAGACAGGCGAAGGGAGGGCTTGGGCTTGGGTTCCCTTTTCCCAGGAAGAGGTTTTGTGTGATTTTAACTTATTTGCAGATAATTAACCTCAGGGTCAAAAAATCCTACCCTTCTGCCTCTGCAGAGATTGAAATTAGATTTTTGAAGAGAAGCAATTGCTGTGTAGAATTAAAAACTTCTTGATGAATACTGCCATCGTGACATGGGGAGGAAATCACAGTAGCACTTTCTGCTGTGTAATTAAAAAACCAAAAAAGCAAAGATGAATGGAATACCCACAAGTGAAAATGGGATTTGGTTTTCAACAGAGGAAATTGGAGTTCTGTCAGTTAAGCGTGGAGTGTGTCCTGAATCATTTCAAGTTACAGTAGGAGGTCACGTGGCCCATTTTCTTTAATCTATGCAATACCACGAACCAGGAAAGGTAATTTTTGCTCTAAGAAGATGTGATTTTTTTTCCATCCTAACCCTTGACTCTCCTTCCAAAATACCAAAAACATTTCATAGCCACAGGTGGGTTTATGTTTGTTTTTGTTCTCCCTCCTCTCCACTGCCTTGCCCTAATTTTAATCACACTGACTCTCCAGTCTTTAATGGCCTTTGCTCAAGAACAAAGATTAGTAGCACAGAGTTGAGTCTTGGCAACACTGTGGAGTCCATGCTGTCCCCCCCGGTCTGCTTTTTCCTCAATGTCATGAAATCAGATCAGAGATCCCATAGCTGCCACACACTGACAGGTCCCACTGACCATGGGGGACACTGGCTCCAAAGTGAGGGAGACCTGGGTTTCGGTCCCATCCTAGTTCTTTACTGTGTAACCCTGTGAAATCAGTAGCCCCTCTGGACTTCGTTTTCTTACATGTATGGAGTAGGGATTGGAATAGCCTTGCCACTGGAGTTGTTGTAAGAATTAAGTGAATGCATATATGAATGTCTAGTGCATGGTAAGTCCACAAGAAATACCTGCTATTATAATCACCTTTGCTGTTGTAAAAAGTAATCAGGGGATTCAAGAGTGCTAAATTGGTGTCATAGCTAAGGGACTTGGGATTGCCAAAAGCTGCTGTGGACAATGGCCATCACTTCTTGGCAAGTTCCAGTGGCAGATGGAAATACAGCCCTGTATCATTCTGAGAATTCTAGAAAGCTAGGCTGGAGCAGGACCCCTGTCCTAAAGGCCAAAGAGACCTCTTCCTGCCCGCCACAGACCAGCACTTGGGGTCTGACCACCGGAGCACAAGAGCCTGCAATCCTGAATCCCCGTTATCCTGAGAAAGGAAGCCACGGCCAGCTCTTGTCCTACAGGAAAGAGCTGGTCCTCTTTAGGACTTCAAGCACATGGGAGAAGGAAGCAAGCCTTGGGCTTTCAGTCTTCTTTCCACTGTGACGTAAAGCAAGGAGAGGGTGTCAGGAGGGGCCGTGCATCTGTGGGCACCGTCGCAACACACGGCAAGCATGTGCTCTCTAGTTTAGAGCCAGCTGGCCCCAGAATCTGACCCTTCAGATCAGAATCCCTCTCTGTAGAGAGGGAGCAGAGAGATGATGGTGATGACGGCAGGGAACACTTACGTAGCACTTAACATAGCCAGATAGTAGTTTAAATGCCTCATATAAATTATCTTACTGAATCTTCTTAATAACCCTTCCATATAGGCATTACATTATATTCATCTTATACCTAGAGAAATTGACACAAAATGAGGACAGTTCATTAGAGCCTGGAGAGTTCTTCGGTAAATAAGAGGGACAGATAGATGGTTGATAGACAGATAGATAGATAGATAGATAGATAGATAGATAGATAGATAGATAGAATTTGTATCTATAGTGTAGATAGAAACTGTATCTTCTGTCGCACAGATGGAAACTGTTAGTATAGTATACATATCTAGCTGTAGGTAGTTAATTCTTCTCCTCACAACTGCTGCATCCAAAAAGACCAACCCAATAAACTAAGCAGCTTTCTAGAAGATTCACTCCACATTTATTGCAAGATGTGTCACCTGGTCATTTTGTGGATTATATTAAAATGCAAAAAAGTATTATTAGTTATTAATTTTAAAACAAAGGCTAGAAACTTTAATTTTCAGTTTAGCTGCAAGGGCTTTTTTACTCTATGTACCCCTGGCTACATTTATTATGCATTTATCATACATTTATGATAGAATTTTAATCTATGCACTATGTCTATGTATGAATGACTGAGAGGTTAAGTAACTTACTCAAGGCCACAGAGCTAATAAGTAGCAGAACTGTAATTTGATTCCAGATTCTCTGATTCTGTCAAGTGCTATTTCCACATCATTTTCCCATGATCCTTCCCTTGGTGTGTGTAGCTCACCAGGTCACACTAGTGGACTGGACCAAGGAAAATGCTGGATACTCGGTGACTACGGGCTTGGAGCTTTGGAGGAAGACGGGTCCAGGCCCACTCCCGACTCCATCCGCTCCATCGCTCCTTGCTCCCTGGGTACTTGACCTCCCGGGGCCTCCATTTCTCTCGAGACTGTTGTGAGGATCAGATGAAAGAAAGCTGTGAAGTGTCAGCACAGAAGTGGTCACTGTGGTTGTAATTAATAGTACACCATACAGTCCTGGCTGTTTTCTCCCAGGAATTTTTTATCTTTTACCTGCTAATAAAACAGTATGAAGTCTGAAAGGCCTTTGTGAAGCTCTGAATATTTACTGTTAATAACCGCGGTCAATAGTGGTAATGTTCTAGCCCTTCAAATTCACTGTTTGGGAGCCGCCTTCTTCCCCTGCCTATCGAACACACCCTGTGGGGCTGGACCTGTCTGTGGCACCATGCTTTGTGCTGTCCCATGCTGACTTGCCAAAAATCATAAGGAAGTGAAGAGTGTCCTGACAGCCACTGATGTTCTTCTTTTAGAAGACTCTTCTCAAGAAGATTGGAGAGCTGGCTTGAACCGTTTAGGAAGTGAGAAGGATGTTAGATGAGTTATTTGTTGCTGCAGAATGAATTACCTCCCAAAACAGACGGGCTTAGTGGATTGATTCTGGCTGTGGATTTCTCATGGGGTTGCAGCCAAGATGTCAGCTGATGCTGCAGGGGTCCGAAGGCTCAACTGGGGCTGGAGGACCCCCTTCCCAGCTCAGTCGGCTGTGCCAGGAAAGGCTTGGCTCCTCCCTGGCTGTCGGTCAGAGACCTCAGCTCCTTACCACCTGGGCTCCTCCACAGGGCAAGCATGGCAGCTGTATTCCCCAGGGAGTGGCCCAAGAGCGGGCAGAGGCCACGGGTCTTGTATAGCCTGGCTTTGGAAGTGACACACCATCACTCCCGCCATATTCTCCTGAACACACAGACCGACCCTGGTCCAGTGTGGGAGGGACCACACAAGACAGGCACAGCAGGAGGGGGGATCTCTAGGGGGCATCTCTGGAGTTTGCCACCTCAGGTGGCACATTCTCATCTCTGGAGAGCTGAGAGAATTCTCCTCCTCCTCACAACTGTTGCCTCTAAAAAGACCAGCCCAAATAGGGCGGGCAGCCCTTCAGAATAAGGTTATGTCCACGTTTATTCTAAGACATGTCACCTGATTATTTTTTTGGATTATATTCAAGTGCAAAAAGTTCAACCGATATTAGTTTAAAAACAAGCTAGAAACTATTTTTCCAGTTTAACCTCAAGGGATTTTTTTTTAAAAAATTACATGTACCCCTGGCTATTTATCATAGAAATGGCTGCACATCTTTAAATATAGACCAGCATGAATTCAACTCTTGCATAAATTTAAACCACATAGGTGCTAGAATACCCTTTTTTTTAATCCAGAAGGGAGAGTTATCTAAGAGTGATGGGTAAGTACATGGCAAACCAATTTACTACCTCAGCTGCTGTAATGTGGAATAATTTGCATCCCATCTCACTCATCTCTCTTCTGTCCCCACCATTCCCATTAGCACGTGAGTTTGCTCCCTTCCTCTCGCTCTCCACACTAAGCCAGATTATTCTGGATGAAAACATTCATTTAAATTTACTGTACTTTCCCTTTGCCCTATGAATTAATGTAAGGAAATGAAATCAGGCTTCATAGGTACCATATATTAGCAACACAGATGAGCTTGCATGAAGGGAGATCACATAGTTGCTTCCATCGGAAGTAAAATTGAGCCTCAAAAACCTCACAGAAATACACTCACAGCCACTCAAAAGGGATCCTGAAAGGCAATGGGGGAAACAAGAAATAGAACAGGCTTTAGAAATAAGATCCTGGCCGGGCGCAATGGCTCACGCCTATAATGCCAGCACTTTGGGAGGCCGAGGCGGGTGGATCACGAGGTCAGGAGTTCAAGACCAGCCTGGCCAACATAGTGAAACCCCGTCTCTACTAAAAATGCAAAAACTAACGGTACATGGTGGCACGTGCCTGTAGTCCTAGCTACTCGAGAGGCTAAGGCAGGAGAATTGCTTGAATCCAGGAGGCGGAAGTTGCGGTGAGCCAGGATTGTGCCACTGCACTCCAGCCTGGGCGACAGAGCGAGACTCTGTCTCAAAAAGAAATAAGATCCTATGGGAAGGGAAGTGAGCCTCTCCCTGCTCTCTGGAATAGTGTGAGTGGCAGATGGCATTGGTCAGCTGACCTCGCCCGCATGCATAACTTCCCCGTCCCAGCCTAGAGGTGGTCATGTGACCCAGTTTTGGCCAGTGAGAATAAGCAGAGGTTTCTGGGCGAGGTCTCCTGAGGACTGTCTGTCATGCCCCTTTGGCCTTTCACCATGTATCCCTTCTTCCATCTCTCTGTGCATTGCTGATGGGAGGACTGGAGAGGCAGCAGCCGTCTTGCAAACCATGAAGACAGTGGCTTGCTTCCTAAGGATGGTGGAACAGAAAGAAGAGCCCGGATTCCCCGTGGCACCATTAGTAGTTGCTTTGGTCTGCATACCTTCAGAATCTGTTGTTGTTATTGTCGTTGTTGTTGTCTAGAGAGCACATCTTGCTCTGTCACCCAGGCTGGAGTGCAGTGGTGCAATCTTGGCTCACTTTTGTAATCTTGAACTCTTAGGCTCATGCAATCCTTCCACTTCAGCTTTTCTGAGTACGTGGCACTACAGATGCACACCACCACACCCAGCTAATTTTTTAATTTTTTTCACTATGTTGCCCAGGCTAGTCTCAAACTCCAGGCTCAAGCAATCTTCCTGCCTTGGCCTCCCAAAGTGCTGGGATTACAGGCATGAGCACCACACCCAGCTACTTCTAGAATTTTTAAAATGTGTCCTTTTTCTTTTGTTGAATGCAGCTGCCCTCATCAGAAGTGACACACTACGCCAGAGCTCTGAAGAGATTGAATATGTTGCTCTACTGCAAACAGTCAGAGGAAATAGAACCCTAAAAGATATATGAATAGAACAGGTTCTTTGAGTGTACATTACTACAATCCAAAGTGAGGTCAATGAATAAGAGATTCAGAATATGTCCAGAGATGAATGACAGAGAGCATCGTCATTTCTTGGAAGTAAAACAGCAAGGAGAACAAGAGTTTTTCCTGTTTACTGGGTACAAAGCTATCTACATAATTATAAGGGATGCTTTTATTGCCAGAAACATCTAACTTTTATAAAAGCTTAAAGTAGTTTTTTTATCATTATTTCTGTAAAATGTTTTTATTAAAGGAAACACCATATGGTAACAGCAAGAAGAGTTGGTTACGAGTCACGAAGCTAGTCAGATTTCTTTCCAACAGTTAAAATCAAAAAACTTAACACAGACCCTACATTTAGAAAAAAAAAAAAAAAAAGCAGTTTCAAGACTCCTGAAAGCATGAAACTTTAATCAAAGAGTTGTGTGTGTATCGTTGCTGGTTTTTTTTCATTTTCCAGGATGCAAGACAAAATCTTGGAACACTTAGGGGTTATATTCATAATATTTAACAGCCAGCACAGCCTAGGCAATGACTCGTCAGAGCAGGCATCAGTCATGCAACATTCTCTCATGAAAAGGATCTCCCTCGTGCTGGTCCTTGTCACACCTGCCCTCCTTACCCCCACCATCACTGCCCTCTGGCAACCCCTAATCTGTTTTCCATCTCTATACTTTTGTCCCTTTAAGACTATTATGTACATGGAATCATACTGTATGTGACCTTTTGAGATAGGCCTTTTGCGCTCAACATAATGCCCTTGGGATTCATCAAAGTTGTTGCGTGTATCAAAAAAATGAAGAATCCTGGCCAGGTGCAGTGGTTCGTGCCTGTAATCCCAGTGCTATGGGTGGCCAAAGTAGGAGGATTGCTTGAGATCAGGAGTTCAAGACCAGCCTGGGCAACATAGTGAGACCCCATCTCTAAAAAAAAAAAAAAATTATAATTAAAAAAAATCAAGAATCCTAACTTCTAGCACAGCCATTTCCAATTTTGGCAAAGTTGGAACACTGACCTGTTGTGTGATCAGTTATTCCCTGGGAAGCAATAATAAAAACCAAAATAAAGCAGTGGGTTATTTTTTATGTTTAAAATTAATTAAAAATGGCTTAGGAGGAGGAATTTGTGGCCTGGGCCCTCAGGTGCCCAATGGCCTGTGTGTAGGAGGCAGGACCAGCTTCATGGGAAATGTCTACAAGACATTTCTCAGGCTACCAGCGACCACTTTACTTCTTACAGCAAAACTCTGGAGTGTTAGAAAATAATCTGCCTTCTAAATCTTCTTCTGTAGTCCTTGCTTTGGATCCAGGAGGACAGCGGGTGAGGGGTTCCCCTACCCAGAACGGTAGGTCAGGCAGGACAGCGCCTGGTGCTGCCACAAGGTCACATGGCCTTTGTGAGCAAAGGCAGGGGAGTTGACCTGGGTCTACATCCAGACCTCCCTCTTCTTGGAGCCTGTCATGTCCCTGCCACCCCACTAAACACACTGCTTGCATCATTTGGTTTAATCCCATCAACAACTGTATGAGATGGATACTGTTGCTAACCCAATTATACAGGCAAAGCAATTATGGCTTAGAAAAATTAACACGTCAAGGTCATGTAGCAAAGCCAGGACTTAAACCAAGGTTCAAAGGCCCCCAGAGTCCATGCTTCTGACCACTGCATGGTTTTAGTCCAAAGTGAAGAACAGGTCAAAGGCCCTATATACAGTGGCATCTGACCGCTGTGTGCTGGTAGGGAACGTGTCCTGGGAACACTGGAAGTCTAGAGCATCTCCTCCAGACTTACCATGGGTCCCCTTCTGTCGTGGGTTAGGGCCCTTCAAAGCCTCTTCATCTAAGGCATGATAAATACAGGAAAGTTTCAGCTGTTACTTAAAAGTAAGGAAACCGTCCAAAATAAGTTTTCTGGGAGCCTCGTTGTAGAGCGGCCTGCCTTGATGGTTTTTTGAAATACATTTGACCTTTGAGGCCATTTTAATTTTTACCAATGAGGTAAGTAAATAGTAAAGATTTCTTAAGCCTGTTGATGCACCACCTGTGCGAGGGTTGTTCCTAATCAAAATGAAGTACCAAGTGAGGTTTTCATTTTTTCTTTTTTCAAAAAAGCCAAATCCATCAGCTTGGCTTCAGCAGCCCCACTGCGGATATTTACAAACCTCCCTCCCAGGCTTGTCGTGGAGCCACAGACGCCCCCGTTTCCAGATGCTGTGTTCTCCGATTGCTCACCGCTTACCTGCAGTAAGAAAGCACAGCTCCACTGTGCTTCACCTGGGCAAAGAGAAACCCTCCTGGAGCCCTGCCTTTTATCCCCAGTAAACAAGCACACATTGTCCAGGAAATTGAAGGCAGGGAAACAACTCGTTAGTCTGTAACCTGGGAGGAACAGCACCACTGCTGGAGACTTCAGCGCTCCAGGATCCGCGTTGCACTTCATTCCCAGGCTCCGTCTTTTGTAGGCCAGTGCCTTTGAGAAGATAACTGCTGGCACACTCTGCCCTTCGTAGCCTGTTCTCCTTACCAGGAGCCTTATCGAGGCAGAATATTCACAATAGCCTACTGGATCTACTAAAGGGAAAATGGACTCACTTCTGACCACCACACTGTTCAAACAAGTCAGTGCTATCACAGACTGCGGCAGGGTCCCCCAGGGCCTCTCGGGAAATGCCTGTCCTTCCTCCCACACCAGCCTCTGCATCCCAAGAGAGTTGGTGCACATCCAAATCTTAAAGCATCCCGAGAGTTGGTGAACTAATTCCTGGTAAAACCAACAGTCATTTTAAGTTTGAGGAAGAAAAGTTTAACCAGGTTCTAGTAAGATTCACATTTTTAGCTTTTGTTCTTCCAGCTGACTCTGTGCACTGGGCCCACAGTTGTACAGAGAGTTACCCTCTGCTGGCTGCACGGGAGATGCACAGGGCATGTGGATGCTATGGGAATGGAGAGCGTTGGCCATGCAGCAGCTCTGCCTATGACGCCATGTCTTTCCCTGCCCTTCTGTCTATTCTGCGTGTTTCCAGGTCTCCTGTTGATTCGTCCACACTATGCACAGGATTAGGATGCCCAGCAGCTGGGAGAGCCTCTCCAGGGTGTGGTTCGGCTGATACTACAAGTGACCCTTGCTCACTCCTGTACCTTTGCTTCCACGGGGCCACCCCCGTGGGGTCTACAGCCCCTGTGGGTATGCACCAGCAGCCAGGCCTGCACAACAGCCTCCTGGCTTGGCTGCGCTGAGGGACTCCTTTGGTTTTTTTTGTTTGTTTTTTTCAGACAGCGTCTGGCTCTGTCGCCCAGGCTGGAGCACAGTGGCACGATCTCAGCTCACTGCAACCTCCGCCTCCTGGGTTCGAGCCATTTTCCTGCCTCAGCCTCCTGTGTAGCTGGGATTACAGGCACGTGCCACCATGCCCAGTTAATTTTTGTATTTTTTAGTAGAGACGGGGTTTCACCATGTTGACCAGGCTGGTCTTGAACTCCTGACCTCAAGTGATCCGCCTACCTCAGCCTCCCAAAGTGCTGGGATCACAGGCGTGAGCCACCACGCCCGGCTGGAACTTCTCTTTAATTATCAGGGCCTCTGTGTCAACAGGCTCCTGGGATATATCCTCAGTCTCTGTCTCTGATATCTCAGCCATCTATTCTGCCCAAGACAGAAAGTTTATCTGTAGATCTGGCCTTGGGAACGACAGATCAGAGTCTCAATTCTAAGATGAATGGATACGTTGACATCAGCTTTTGCCCCAGGGTTGCCCGCTTCCACGTTCTTTCTTATTATTTGGTTACCAAGATGCTCACATGCAGCCGGCATTTCATGTCCCATAGATCCAGTTTGGGGTGCAGCTTTCACCCTTCCACAATTTGCTTTTAATAGTCACACTTTCCTCCCATCTCTTACTTCGAAACCTTCTCTCTGCATTGTTTCTCTTCCCGTATTTCTTATCCCTTTCATTCTAAACAGTTTCTTCAAAAGAACAAAGTCGGTTAGTCTACGGGAGGAGGGCGGGGAGAGGGATGACAATTCTGAAGAATTCTAGTAGGTTGTTTTTTTGCTAAGCACACAGTATCTTTTCCCCATTATATGTAGCACCTTCTAAGCACTGACTTCAGTGAGAATTTCACTGGTAGAAAGCTTTTAGAATTGGAGACCTTTGTTGTTTTTTCTGTACAAAGTTTCCTCTTATTTTTTATCTGGCAGAGTTTGTCATTTTGTTTTCTTGGTTTGGTTGGTTGGTTGCATTTTCCTATCCTCACACGACCCCGCCACTTCCACTCTTCTACTTGCCTCTTGCTTTTTGAGTGTCTGAAAAAAAGAAGATATGTTTGAGGGTATTGCAAACAAGGAAAAATCATCAGGTGACATTGTTCTGAACTGGTAAACTTTCTATCCCATAAGAGTTTCCTTAAATAGAAAAAAAAACGACATAATATTGAAGGAATTCTTGGATCTAGGAGGAAGGGAGCGAGTGTCCCCAGCCCTGCCAGGAAATGGGCTCCCGATACTCCTGAGAGAATGTGCGTGTTTCCTGAAGGCCAGCAGGGTACCTCCAGGGGTGCGTGTGTTTGTGTGAGGGTGGAGTGGGGTGTATATAAGGCTCACAGGGCAGGGGCAGGATATATGGGCCCCAAAAATCAAGGGCATTATCAATTTTGCCTTGTAGGCTCTGTCCAGGTATTTGAATTTTGAAAATCTCTCCTGGCTGTCATCTCGAGCTCTCTTGGGAACCTTTAAGGATGCCAATATCTTATTAAATGGCAACCGAAGCTCCCTTTTGAACCTTTCACTTTTCTCATCTCTAAAATTCTCTTGATGGACCAGCCTCAAGTTGGTGACTCACATCCTTCAAATGGCCACACTGGAAATGGCGGAGACCTCCTTTCACCCACCCTAGCCCTAACACTGGAATCTACAGCCCACCCTGTTTTGGGGGCGCTGGCCACAAGCTCTGGATGCCAACAGACGAGGCCAGGACCTTGTATCACCTTCCTGGCAGCGGCTGAAAGGCCACAGTGTTTGTATTGATTTACAGGAGCACTTCCCAGTTTTGTTGTCCCTTTGCAACTGTACCGAACAGCTTGAATATTAGAAGGTGAAAGCCATGCTCTGTAATAACCTTATGAAAGTTTCATGCTAGCATTTGATCAGTAACAAGCCTGGCTTAGAACAAAACCGTGTTCCTTCGAATGCTGTGGTTGAAGGCTCACACTGGCACCGAAGCTGTTTTCACGTTCGGGCGGCCTCATGAGGGAGCACACTGTTGGTAGATGCCACTGTGTGGAGGAGTTGGGGGAGAGAGAGGATGAATGGAAGCTTGGAAAGCATTGTCATCGAAAACATGCTGAGTTCAAAGTCAGCTGTTTCACTCTCCTTGGAGGAAGTTAAAAACAAAGGTATTCTATCAACAGGCATTGAATAACTGTCTTGTTATTTACGTTATTACACAGTAATGGTTTCCACTCATTGAGTGCTAATCACATATGTGTGGGTCACACTCACTGTGCGTTTCTCCTCAACGTCCTTCCTGTCTTACCTCTTATATAGGAGCTCGGCCCTTTGGGGCATTGACCCCAGCTTTCTCACCAGGTCTCAGTCGGTGCACACTACTTCCTGTGGGACAGGATTGGTTTAGGAACAGGGGATAACCCAAATGGGAACAGTGGTTTGTGAGGGGAAGGTGTGTGAGATCTGAGGACCTCTGGGAGTGATGCCTTACTCTGGAGAGAGAAGCCTGGGGAGGCTGAGCAGCTGGGCCTGTTATAGGCCTAGGGACGAAGCTGCCACAATAAGGACAGCAGATGTGAACAGGGGTGGAGAGACCAAGCCAGAACCACTGCGGTAGGACAACCCTGCCCTCCTCCTCATGAATCGAATTCAGTCCAACACAGTTCTGCATCCTTTGAAGCTGTTTGGATTGGAAATTCTGTTACCCACAGCCAACAGTATGTTTGCACTGGTAACAATCAGTATGTAAGTAAATCACCCATGACAGCAGTCCTCTGAGATAAGTACCATTAAGTCTCCGTTTATAGATGAGGAAGTGGAGGCTTTGTGGGGTTAGTTAACTTTTCCAGATCACAGGACTAGGTAGCAGAGCTGGGATGCAAACCCAGTTCTACCTGATTCCCAAGCCTGCCTCCTCTGCCCCGCGGTTTCTGTCTGTTCCCACATCCTCACCAGCTGATAGTCGGGAAGGTGCTCACTTTCTGGGAAGCAGGAGGAAACCCGCTCTGGTTCTGCCCTTGAGCCAAAATGGATAAAGGCCAGAGCACAGGGCACGTGGTCAGTGGCTTCTGCAACACACCTCACAGCTCAGGGCAGTTCTGTGATTGGCACATAGCCAAGGAAACCTAACAGGAGGCAGCACATTAAATCTTTCAGTCCCTTTTATGGCTAGCTATAACACACATGCATAAAAATAAATATACGATATAATGAACAATTATAAAAACAATGCCCAAATCAAGAACTGTTTGAATTTGGCAATTAAACGTTGGTGGCAAAGGAAATCAAGATGATCATCCTGGCCTAGTCACGACATTACCTATACCTGTAGCATTTGACACTCTTTCTTTTTTTTTTGAGATGGAGTCTTGCTCTGTTGCCCAGGCTGGAGTGCAGTGGCCGGATCTCAGCTCACTGGAAACTCCACCTCCCAGGTTCACGCCATTCTCCTGCCTCAGCCTCCCGAGTAGCTGGGACTACAGGCGCCCGCCATCTTGGCCGGGTTATTTTTTTGTATTTTTAGTAGAGACGGGGTTTCACCGTGTTAGCCAGGATGGTCTCGATCTCCTGACCTTGTGATCCGCCCACCTCGGCCTCCCAAAGTGCTGGGATTACAGGCATGAGCCACCATGCCCGGCTCGCATTTGACACTCTTTAGGAAAAGTAATGGTGTTTACACCCTAGTCTATATACCATTCATGCCACAATGAACATCCACAAATATACCCACAAAATGCTATCCTAGAAAAGAGCCATTAATGAAATAAAACTGACTGAGTCAGGGCGATAGCAGCAATGAAGCTATTATTAGCCCTGTTCTACTTTCTATCTCTCATGATGCCAAATTCTCAGGGAAAATGGCCCCGAAAGTGATTTCTTGGAAATCCAAAGTTAGAGAGTGGTTTCCAAGACCATTAGAAGGGACATCTGTCATGCCACCCATGGCCTTGTGCCAGCCAGAGCACACTAACATTTGAGGCGGGCCATCTTAAATAGATATACTTCAGTATGTGTGTCTGTGCTTTAATGATCTTTTTATTTTTCGGGAGATATCCTGCATAGATAAATACCCATTTCTGATTGTGTATATCTCTTGTAATTGATTCTGTATTAGCTCTTTTCAAAGACAGTATAATAAAAAAGTCTGTTTGCAGAATGTCCATTGGCTACAAATAAGAGAATAAATAAATCAATGGGTCTTTCTTATTTTGAGACAGGGTCTCGCTCTGTCACGCAGCCTGGAGTGCAGTGGCGTAATCTTGATTCACTTCTGCCTCCACCTCCTGTGATCAAGCGATCCTCCCACCTCAGTAGAGTAGCTGGGACTACAAGGCATGCACCATCATGCCTGGATAATTTTTTGTATTTTGTGTAGATATGAGGTCTTACTATGTTGCCCAGTCTGGTCTGAAACTCCAGGGGTCAAGTCATCCTCCCACCTTGGCCTCACAAAGTGCTGGGATTACAGGTATGAGCCACTGCACCCCGCCAATCAATAGGTCTTTACAGCCACCTTCATATCAGAGTGAGCCCTCTGTGACCCTGTATGGTACAGAGTCCGAGGAGAACCCTGGGGAGACCTCTCCATTGGAAGGAACCCCAAAAGCCTGTGAGGAGGCAGCAACCCCGTCCTGTAATTATGAGATGGATTAATAAGGATTAATAAGGATGCTCCTTTCCAATTCATATTTTAGCCCTTCTCTAGAGTCTTCAATTAAAATGATTAAAAAAAATTCTAGTCCTGATGATTCTTTTCATTATTTTAATTACTAAGGTAATCTATTTGATACTTTACATTCCCAGGCAGCCGGCAGATAATTATCCTTTTACACTGCTGAGACCAACCCAAAGCCAGGCAGCCTTTCCACTAGGAGCAGTCAGAGCCTGCCCTCATGAACAAAGACAGTGACATGATGGCCACGTGGTCCTTAGATGGCGCGTGGAAGAGGGGATTTTAAAGAGCGTGTGTCTGTGTGTGTGCACTGCTCTTCCATACAGAAGGTATCTGCTTTATGCGTTTCACAACGGCAGGTTTTTGTCTGCTTGCCATACATTCATTTGCACTTTAAGTGCAATCCAGACAGCAGCATTCTGTCCCCCTTGTCGTTGAGGTCCTGCCACTCAGAGTCCCCCAGCCAAGCAGGGTGACAGGGTGCTCTTCGTGTTTTCAAACCAAAGTTCTTTGCAAGCAGCATCTCCTTGGGCCGAGGAATTCAGTGAATATTGTCCTGGCCTCCAGGTGGCAGCAGGATTTGGCTGGTGAGATTGGAGGCTCTGTCAGGAGGAAGCAGAGTGGAGAATAGGCAGAGGTGGGGGTGGGGGCTGAGCTTCCTTAGGGCAAGGGTCAGGTCTTATTCTTCCTTGTTGCCTCAGTCAGTGCATGGGACTGTGCACATCACTAACAGTGATCAGTATCAATATCTGCTAATACTGATTAAACCCTTGCTGTTTGCCAGGCTCAAAGACAAGAGAAGAGAACAAAACTAAGGAGAAAGCTCTGTGCGCGTACAGCTGACAAGTGGGGAAAGGCAGACCATAAAATAAATGGGGAACATATGTAGGACCTTTAGATTGGGATGGGAGAGCGTGTGCAGTTTTAAATGGGACAGTCAGGGAAGGCTGTGCAGAGATGGTGACAGCTGAGCAAAGACATGCAGGAGCGGGCCAGCTGGAGACTGGGAAGAGCATTCTAGACAGAAGGAGCAGCGGTTGCAAAGGGTATGGCAGCAGCATGCCCCAAGTTCGAGGAACAGGCAGTGGTACCATGGACACCAGCCAAGAGAGGCCACAGCAGTTAGAGCAGGGTCCGTGATGGGCGTTGCAGGAGATAAGGTCAGGAAGAACAGGTGGGAACCAGATCACATGGGCTTGTAGGCATTGAAAGGACGGCCTCTACTCTGGAGGAAGTGGGAAGGCACTAGAAGATTTTCAGGAGGAGGGATGTGATGTGCCTTGTTTTAGCAGCATTGCTTTGGCTGCTGTAAGAAGGCAAGGGTGGAAGCAGGGAGCCCAGTTAGACCATTGCAAAAATGTAAACAAGAGATGGTGGTGGTTGGATAGCAGTGATGAGGTGGTAAGAGGTGCTCAGGTGCAGGATATGTTCTGGAGATGGAGACTGTGGAATTTGCTTCTGGGTTAGATGCAGGGTGTGAAGTAAGTGACACCCTGTCCTGTCTGCCATATGCTGTTGGCCTCACCGGCCAACCCCAGTATGATGTGGGAGGGGCTCACACCAGTGATGAGTGCCAGATGGCAGGAGTTGTTGGGCACCGTCTTAGAGGCTGGATGCCACAATGGATGGAGGTGAATGGATGCGTGACAGGCATGCAGCAGCCCCTGCAGTGAGGATCGGAGGGTTCAGTCACTTGCTGAAACTGTGCATGTAATCTTGAGAGCTGGAAGGACAGGTGGCAGTCACCTGACAGCCTTCACTTCATTGCTAAATAATCTTTTCCTATTGATTGCTGAAATATATTGAGTTGTCAGTCTGTTTTTTATATTCCCAAGATGCTTCTCTTTTTAAAATTATTCGATTCAGAGATCAATTGATTTTAAAAATCTATATCCGAAGCCTCCATTTTCTCTGATTCTAAGCTCATTCCTTTCTGAAATATTCTGTTTCATCCCGGATCATTTCTTGAGATCAAGAGTTCATCTGAAATAGCTTTAACAAATAATGTTGCTCAAAATCTGCCTCCAAACCCAGTTCAACCCTCATCCCAAGAAAGCTCCCATTGCTACCCCTCTCTCCTTCCCTCACCCCTCCTACCCACTCTCACCCCTCCCCTCAGCTTCCCATCACTGTCCCTGCTGTGGGAGCAGGAATCTCTGCTTCCTGAGGCTTGGGCCTTCTCCCCTTCACCCTTTCCCACTGGTACCGGGAGCCCCTTTCTTCGTGGTTGGCCAAGGATGAAAATGACACCTCTCATGTTGAGCAAAAGCTAAAAATAAGTGCGTCTCAGGGACTCATATATAGTGGAAAAGATGGCATGTTTGGTACAAAGGGCACAGCCAACTTCAATGCAGAAAATGTAAAGAGAAAATAACCTCAAAAGCTTTGGGACTCTCAAGCCTCAAAGCTAATGTGCTTGGTCAGTTTTTTCTCCCCAAGAATGGTGAGGGCCAGGCATGAGTCCAGCCAGCCATCATGGCCACGGGCAAGAATCAGTGATAAGAGTAAAAACTGGTAAAAATAAAGAGCTAACATAGATTATCAGTGTATACCTGACAGTTGCTAAGTGTATTACATCCAGTATATTATTTTGTCCTAATGGCATGGCTGGGGCCAAGAGAGGTTGAGTAACTCGTTCAAAGACACACTTCTAGTCAGTGACAGAGCCTGGAGCAGTCACCAAAAATGAGCTCGTTCAACTGTTCCCAGCCAGTTCTGAATACTTTTCATTCACTCATTCAGCCAGCACAAATGAAGTGCTGCGTGTGGGCGAGTGCTGTGGATGCTTGCTGCTCTGCTTTCTAATTCGTGTATGTGAGCCTGCAACTGTAAAAGATGGGGTCTGTTGATGTTTTGAGGGGGACCTGTAAGTGGCATCCCTCTTCCTTTGCTGAGTTCAGATGTCATTAAGAGTACAGACAGGAATCAGGCGAAGATCAAATATTCATTACTGATAATGATGAAATGAGAGGCTACGGCTTGATTTATAGCCACAGTCAGGCTCCCTAACCTGCCTTCCCTGACGTCATCTCCACTGCAACTCTGAAGAGATAGCCTTGCAAGTCAGAAGATGAGCTGGTCCAAAAGGGGACTGAGCCATGGGCCCCGTCCTCTCCTCTCCTCCCCTCATACTAGCCCTCCCCGAGGGAAGGGTCCAGGTCTGGGAGTGGGAGTAGCCTGTGAGAATGCCTCCAGGAACACTCCGAGCGGCTGTGGGGCTCCAGCTGTGGGAGTGAGGCAGGACAACAGAGTGAGGAAGTGGCTGGGGCCAGACAGGCTGGCTAAGCATTTGAAGCAGGGTGTAACATGATCGGATTGATGTTTTTCAAAGATCTCACCAGCTGTGGTGGGGATTGGAGGAAGGCTGCAGTCAGGGTGGGGAGGACCAGAAACAGAGACGCTGCTGGTGGCCTGGATGGAAGGTGCCAGTGGCAATGGAGGCCAGCCGGGGGCTGCTTTGTCACCTCCTGCTGCCGGCTCCTCCTTGGGACTGGCACTGACCCAGGTGGGGCAGATACAGCTGCTGGTCCTCAAGAACATCAACTGTGCTGTGCTCAGGCCTCAGACCCTGGCCCGTGCCTTCTGCACTGAAGGCCCCAGTGAAAAGTGTTTGCTCTTCAAGGTTCAGTTTTACCCAAAAACTTCTTCCTCCTGGCATGTTTACAGTGGATGAAGTAAAAAGACCGTAAAGAGTTTTATCCTCCCCATACCAAAGCTATAACCTAGGTGTAGTCGTTGGCAGGCTACCAGCCCAACCTCCCCTGGGCAGGAAGGCTTGTCACTAGGGAAGGCGTGCATGTTGCTAACGAGAGAACACGAAGCACTCCAGGTCCACCTCTGTGTGCTGCCTCCGCTCACTGCCGCCGGGAAGGTGCTGCAGCTGGCCCAGCGGAGCGGCCCTTGGGAGGCTGAGGATATTGGGCCTGTGGGGAGATACAGGCATTCACCTAGGAAGGAAGGTTGTTCATTTGCCGTTCACCAGGTATCTGTGGAGCCCTCCTGGGGGCCAAGCATCATGCCAGGTGCTGGGGATGCAAGTGAAAGTGAAGAAAGGCAGAGTCCGGGCCCTCTCAGAGTTAGTGGGTCTGGGCTGGGGGAAAAGCCAAGTGTCAGATCATCATGGTACGACAGCATGGCAATGCCAGGGGAATTCCTAGAAGAGTGGGGCAGGGAAATCTTTTCCAGGGAGGACCTTCCAAGCAGTGAGGACCTTCCAAGCAGAAACCTGAGGAATGAGCGGGAATTGATGAAATGGAAGGTCGGGGTGGGGCGGGATATAGAGGAAGGGGAAGAACATGCCCTCGCTGGAGTGATGGCCGGGCACCCTTCTCTCCTGGGACGCAGACCCAGCCCTGCACCTGATGCACAAACTGGCCTTCAATTCCTACTTGTGCCCTTGATCAGACAAGATGGCAGTGGGCTGGACAATGGAGATATTTTCAGGAAGCTTGGTTGAGAAGGAGAGGCAAGAGATAAACAAGATGACCGGAGAGGAGGCCCAGGCAGGAGTGAGTTTCTTTCACATGGGCTAGAGTTCAGCTTCCCTAAGTGCTGGTGGGAGGGAAGAGAAGGGTTCCAGGCGAAAGAGGGGTTGCAGGTAAAGGAGGAAGAAGGGATCATTGGTAGGCAAGGCCCCTGAGAAGTCGAAGGCAGTGGAATGCAGCTCGCCATGGTGGGGTTAGACTCAGGAGGGGACAGAAGAGAAAGAACAGGATTGCTGTGAATGCAGGAGGTGGGGGAGTTGTGATTTTGGTGGCTGGACTTTGAAAGCATTTCTCGGTGGCTTCTTATTTCTGCCTGGAAAGAAAGGCTAGACTATTTTAAAAGATGACTATTAATAGGCTCTCTTTCAACTTCCTCACTCATCTCTGATCATCTCTCATGCTCAACCCATTCTTTTAGGATTTCTAAGTCTTTCATCACCATGATTTTGGATATTGTTTTGCTAGACACCCAACTGACTCAAACTAGAACTTGATGCTTCATTTTCCCATGCTAAGGTGAACTTCGTAAATATAATAAGTTAGGTGGGTTTTGGGGGGCTGGGCCACAATCCTAACACCATATACTGTTCAATGTTTTTTCTGAGTTGTACGATGCATTCTAGTCCCAAACTCAGTCTTGTACATGATACTTTGGAACGTAACTCTCTGTAAGGACTCTCCCTCGAGTGATTTTAATTATATTAGGAAATCATGTAAGTTGAACGTCCGCAGTTTGTCAGTCTTAGAAGGAAAGCCAGGAGTAGCCAATGAATGGACTCAGGCTAAGTCTGGGCTTTCCATCTCCTTTTAGTTTATCGGGCAAATGGCATCTTCTAGCCTTGGGTTTAGGTGTTGTTATCCTGGGCACCTGATAGTTGTTGAAATAATACAATTGCATCAATTCTCAGCAAGCAGTAGACACCATTTTCCTACTGGGCAAAAAGCAAGCTTAAGAATGAGCCATTATGTGAACTGCCTTTAACTCTGTCCTCACCCGCATTCATTCTAGTGAGGAATCCTTTAAAAAAGAGTCTGTAAGTCTAATTGCAATCATGGATCCTTCCCAAGCTTCTAGAGTAGAATATCTCCTCCCTCTCCATGCCCAACTCCAAAGGAGGCAGATGAGTAAATGCTTTTCTGCCCACTAGTGCCAGGGGTGGGCCTAGTGGAAGCCTGTGCTGGCCTGGACCACCCCCCGCCCTGGGCTGTGCACAGGAAGACAGGTCCTCCCAACGCCCTTTTCCTTGGCTCTGATTCCACACAGTGACCCCGGACATGCCCAGCACTGCCATTCCTCCTTCGTGATAAGCCAGTGAGATCACAAAAAAAGGACTCTCAGTTTCTTCCATTTAAAAATGATTTTTCCACCTCAGTTTGTGCCTGAGTGCCCTGGTAAACATTTCTTTTTAATGGCATAATGACACATTTCTCCCACTTCTCACCTTGTCAGTGCCGGAAGATTAAAAAATCAAAGTCCTCAACCAGCTCTGCCCTGGCCCTTCTTCATGGGGGGTCCTGGGCTGCATCATGTGCCCGGTGGTGGTTTAGTGAGGGGCCAGGCTCACTTCATATCTCTGTTGTGCAAAGATCCCAAGAAGGGAAAGTAAGTGATTGATACGAAACACTCAAGCTTCCTCCCTACCCTCCTCTTCCAGAAGATGTCATAACCAATACATCAGGGCGCCCAGCGCTCTGTGTCTCCCCCGCCCCCATCAGAAATCTGTGCAGAATTAGAGCCAAATCACGGGACATATTTAATTAAAAGACTAATGGCAAATAAGGTTCTGGTGGATGTTGTCTAATTGCGGTCTGTTAGATTTTAATTACTCATGGTGAATTGTGAAAACTAATCCACAGCGTGTCTTTGCACACTCCTGTTCTTTTTAATCACAGAGAAGATGTTCTTAGCTGCCGACAGGATGGGCCTCCTCATCAGCACAAAGCAACTTGATCTTACACGACAGTGACTCAGCAACTTGCCGCATCCAATTAGCAGCTTTGTAGCTACTTACTCAGAATGGCTATAGCAAAGTCTCGCTTCAAACGCCACAAACAGCGAGGTCTCCCAGCCCCTGATTCACTTGTATGCTAACAGCAAGGATCACTGCCAGAGTGAAACGGAACAGACGGGTTCTGCGATGAGTTAGAAACATGCTTTCCCCTGGATCCCAGATTTCTGTCTGTCCTCACCAGAGATTGACACAGAAGCACTAGGAAGCTCCTGGAGACTTTTAGAGCTGAGCAGCCAGAGAGAGATCTTCATGGTCACCTGGTCCTGATGAAGGGGCTGGGGCCCAGGGATGGAAGGCAGTTGCTCAGGATTACACAGGTGGGTAAGAAGGCCCACATCACAGGAACCCAAACCTCCTGACACCCCACACCTTGCTCTCCCCAAAATCCCCCCAGGTCTCTCTCCCAGATATGTCTTAGGAAGGGACAGTGTGGTGTCCAGAGAGGACCCTGCTGACTCTGCCCCATTCAGCAGGGTGAAGCGGCAGGTCATGACCCTCCCAGCTCTCAGTTTCCTGGTTGTTCCCGTAAGCGTCATGCTCTGTAAGAGAGTTTGAGAAGTGTATGAGATAGCCATAAGAAATTGCCCAAAACAAGTAGAAACTCTTGTTTTAGGCACCTGAAAGTCCCTTCATTCTTGATTTGAGGACTATGAAGCGGAGAGAGGGTGAGAGAGGAGAGAGAGTGAGAATATGTGTTGTGTGAAAACATTGTGAATCAAAGTTACTACTGCAAACTTTGAAGAAAGATGGTGGCCAGAGGGGACTCTACTTTGGACATCAATTTATTTGGTAGGTAATAAAGAAAAAGGGTGCCCTCTTGGACATTTTTCTGTAGGACTCAGAATTTATGTTTAAACCTCTGTTCCAGCTATAGAGCTCTGCTCCGCGCCTGCCAACAAGATATTAGATCCCTCTGCAGCTTTCTCCTTGAACACTTGCCTGCATCTGTGAGTTGCTGCTTTTGTCATCGCAATAGACCAGTTTCTGTACCTGGAGGCTAAGGTGAATGAGTGTCTTTTAATGAATCGCAGAAATGATCAGCTGTGGCACGGAGCTGTCAGTAACCCAGCCTCTCTTGCCACCCATCACCTCCCCATGTAACATGCATAGACATTTCATGCCTTTGTCCGCTCGGTTTTGATTTTTCCTATGACGAGAGATTGCTGCAGAGAGTGATTTTTAAAAGAAAAAACCAACCAGGATATATCTTCCAGATCAAATATGGTCAGCATAGCCTTTCAGAGACAGACTCACCAGCCATTGAAACTTCTCATAGTTTTAATGAAAAGTGGCAGTCCAGCACCATGGTGGTGCTGACAGAGGACCTGCCTACATGTCGTAGGCAGCTGGTGGGGCTCACAGACCAGGAATAGTATGAGATTGCCTGTATAGTGTCTAACACATGGCACCAAAATTTTAGTTAACATCAATGCTCTTACTTTTTTCTTTTTAAGTAATGCCAGGGACACATAACTTTTTATTAATCTAAATACATATATGTGTTTCTCATTAAACAAATTAATTAACAAAGCCTGTAATACTGATAATTATTATAGTAACTGCTGTCTTTCATTGAGTATTTATTTTGTTCGAGGCACTGTGTTAGGATCTCATACACGTGTGTCTATCTGACTTAAAGACGTTGAAACTGAGGATTAGAGGGATTCAGTAACTTGCCACAGTGGAATCACCTAGTATGCACTGAGAGTGGGTCCGTGTGCCTTCAGAGCCTGCGCTCTCAGCCCTTCTGCTGTTTTGCTTCACAGTGTGTTCCAGGGAGTAGTCGGTTCTCTGGGAAGTCTGAGACTGATTGTAATGGCCAGGACAGGAAATCAGCTCTCCTGAGCTATTTACTCCAGCTTAGGGCAATTTTGCAAAAACCATCTGAGACTATCTCTGGAACACTGGGACATCTGAAACCACAGCTTGAAAACAGTCTTACCGGAGAGTAAACTTAATTTCCATAGGTTGTGATCTGAACCATCATGTTATTGTTGCTAGCTTCTCACATCCACTTCCTTTTTGAGTTCATTAGTCTTTTTCCTGAAATATACCCTTCTTAGGTCTTTCTTCAAAGGTATGTGAGTTGCAGACCTTTTCATTGTGTCTCACTTCATCTGAAAATGTTTTTATTTTGCCATTATTCTAAAATCACAGCTTAGCTGGGTATAATTGATATAGGTTGACACTTTCTTGGTATTATTCCATTAGCTCCTAAACTCTTTGTAGCTACTGAGAAAGCTATTTCTTTGCTGTTGCTTTCTAAGTCCTGTTTTTCTTCTCTAGTTATTTCCAAGGTCATCTCTTCATCTTGGGTATTCTGCAGTTTCATTACAATGTGACTAATACAGATTTTTAAAATTTAACCCCATTCAGGACTTATTGTGTTTCCTGAGTCTGAAGAGTTCATTAATTCTGGAAACTTCTCAGTCATTGTCTCTTTAGATATTGCCTCTTTGTTCTCTCTACATTTTTCTAATACTCATATTGTATCCTACATGTTTCTTAACCTGTTTTTTGTTTTCCATTTCTGTCTTTCTCTCTACTGTATTCCAAACAGTTCCTCAGAGTTGTCTTCCAGTTTACTCATTCTCCATTCAGCTGTGTCTAATCTGTCATTTAACTCTGCAACGCATTTTTAAATTACATTTTTATTTCCATACATTTTTATGTAAGTCTTTTTTTTTATTATACTTTAAGTTCTGGGGTACATGTGCAGAATGTGCAGTTTTGTTACGTAGGTATACATGTGCCATGGTGGTTTGCTGCACCCATCAACCCGTCATCTACATTAGGTATTTCTCCTAATGCTATCCTTCCCCTAGCCCCCCAACCCCCAACAGGCCCTGGTGTGTGATGTTCCCCTCCCTGTGTCCATGTGTTCTCATTGTTCATCTCCCATTTATGAGTGAGAACATGCAGTGTTTAGTTTTCTGTTCTTGTGTTAGTTTGCTGAGAATGATACTTTCCAGCTTCATCCGTGTCCCTGCTATTCTTTTTTCATTATGCTCTTTCGTGTGGTTCTTTCATGTCTTTAAGCATTTTAAACATTCTTAAATGTTTAAATTCATTTTCAATCATTTAAATACTTTTTAGATTGTTCTTATATCCGAAATCGTTGGGACACTGATCCTTCTGTCTTTTATGTTTAGCACATAATGGGTTATTTCTTCATGTGTTCTGTAATTTGGGGCCTTGAGGTTATGTTCATTGGAGCATATCCTGAGACAATCCCCTGTGGCCAGCCTTTTCCTCAGTGCTGTTTCTGCATTTTCTTCTGCCAACTCTCCAAGGGTTAGCACCTTCCCAAGACCAGTGTTTTGTTAATTTCTCAGCTTTAGGATCTGAGGTACTGTACACTTTGAACTCTAAATCCATATAAGACACAGACCTAGAATTTTAACTTTCAGGGTAAGCTGCTTCTCCGTGTTCTTCACATCCAGATAGAGACAAGATTCCTTTTTGCCAATCTGTGCCAAGGATATGTTTTGTTTTGTTTTCCCTAGTCTGCTGTTACATCAAGGGTGGCAACCATTTAGGATACCCACACTGGGCAGGAATCTCAGTTCCAACTTCTTGGTTCGTGTGGGCCAAAGCCTTCATTCTCAGGTGAAGGTTAAAATCTAAGCTCTAGGTTACAATAATGGATACTGTCTTTGCTCCAGGTAGCTGCAGCATTGGGCACTTACCGCTGTGGTTTGTGTTATTTACTTTTTGCATCTGGAGATTTTTTTCCCTTGCTTTCTTATTATCTCCTCAGCTACCTACTTTTTTTAGAAACTCACTGCTCTTACATATGGTATTAGTTCATTCTCACACTGCTATAAAGAACTACCCGAGACTGGGTAATTTATGAAGAAAAGAGGTTTAATTGACCCACAGTTCTGCGGGCTGTACAGGAAGCATGGCCAGGAGGCCTCAGGAAACTTACAATCATGGTGGATGGGGAAGCAAACATGCCTTACCATGGCAGAGCATGAGAGAGAGAGAGAGCAAGGGGGGAAGCACTACACACTTTCAAACAACCAAATCTCATGAGAACTCACCATCACAAGATCAGCAAGGGAGAAATTTGTTCCCATGATCCAGTCACCTCCCATCAGATCCCTCCCCCAACACTGGGGCTTTACAATTCAACATGAGATTTAAGTGGGGACACAGAGTCAAAAAAAATCATATTAATGTTATTCAGCACATCTAGGTATATGTAGCAGTAGAATCTTTATTTTATCTTATTCTGCATCACTCTAGAACCTTCTAAGTCATACTATCTTATTATAAACTAACTGTCATACATAGGAAAAGTTGTGGTAGAGAAAGAGACAGACATACTCTTTGATCATGTGTTTTAGCAATCTGTCCAAAACGCACTCTGCCCAACCTGTGCTCATTTATTTGCCTAGTAAAAAATTCAACATGAAGCAACGGGGCCTAAAAATGTTTGTCCACATCAATAGCTTCTTCAAGGCATGACAGTGTTTCACAATCCCCCCAAGCCCATAATTGAAGTCTCTTGACATTTTGCCTTTGAAATTAACCCATGGGCAGTCTTATTAAATTCTCCCTAAGCATTCATAATA
>NW_012102809.1:6219781-6223843 GCF_000951045.1 Mandrillus leucophaeus
GCTGCATGCCTAAATTGGAATCCCACCTCTGTCACCTATTATTTGGGTGCACCTCTGCAATAGGAGGTGACAGTGCCCGCCTCTCAGGATGGCTGTTCCAATCACAGCCAGTGAGATCACGTGGCTACAAGGGCTCTAGAAGCTGCATAACTTTATAATTGTTCATTGTCCCTATTGTTGCTGTGATTACTATTAACAAAATGTCTTCAATTTTACAAATACTGTGTGACGGCAAGACCCAGAGCTTTCTTTAGTTTTATGCATATTTGGAATTTAAAATTTGTTTTCATAAAATTTGTTTTCATATAGAACCTAGGATGAGTTTCCATCAGTTTGTCATGGTAGCTCTTCAGGTGAAGAGGTGGTATGGGATAGTCACGTTTCTCCCTAGAAGGTAAAAATGAATCCACAAGACATGTAGCATAACTGTGATACAGCTATGAAATAGTAAGCACAAACATTCTAGCAACTTCTGAATTCAGACAAGCACTGCACCCTCCATGTGGCCTATGGCGAAGGCCTGTAATGCAGCCAGTTCTTTTTTTTTTAAGAATTTTTATAGGCCCAATAATAAGCCACATCAGGAACCATATCTTGTTACTTTATGGTTATGCCTTCTTTTAACATACATAGAATATTAATCAATTAGATTGCTTTCTCTCACCAATTTTGGCTCTAAATGTTGCTGGGCCATTTGCAAAAATGAAGTCTCCTTTTTATGGTGATAAATTTAGTCATTTATAATTATAAAGTGCCTTAAAAACCTATGCACTCTCGATCACACCGTGAGGCAGCTGGAATCCCCACTGTAAAACAGGATGCCTAGGCTTAGAGCCGTGAAGGGACTCGCACCAACTCTCTTCTCTTACAAAGAGGAGCTCTAAGCTGAGAATCCAGTGTCTGACCTCCTCAGCCTGTTTGCTGCTTGTCTTGCTGCCTTTATGCTCTGCAGAGCAAAGATTTCTCTCTCCTTGAAAGAATGTGAGGAGAGACACAGGACACACTCATCAGCTCAGTATACGGGGAGCCCGCACTGTCAGAGCATAGAATGGGCTGCCCCACGAGGGATCCAACATAAGGCCTGCCAGAAAGAGCTCAAGCATGGACCAGAAGACCCTTCTGGTGCCTTACCTTTGAGTCTGTGATTTCATGAACATTACTTGTATGATGAATCTTTAATCAGGATATCACTGCTATATTCCAGCCTAGAATATTACAGATGGAGGAGGTGCATCCTGCCAGCCAAATCCCTGTTTTGCCCCTCTTCCCTTCAATCTCTCACTGTTTGTCAAGAGATGATGCAATTAATTAGACCCAGAGTTCCCCTCAAAGGTATTTGCAGAATAACAGTGTCATTGGAAATGTATACAAATTTCTCTTTACCAATGTGTAATTCCTTCATAATTAACTGACACTGAGTCTTAAAGTAATTAACCTATTTCTTCCATTAGTCACTGAAGAAATAAAAGTTTTACAACATAACACAGTCATAGGTAATTCTACTCATGAATAATGGGGGTTGAGGGTGATGCTGCAGTGAACTCCTTGGATAGGTGGCTCTTAATACCGTATGGGTGACACGACAATCTCATGTCCTCTGCCTGTCCTTTCTGACCTCCAACTTGTTTATGGTCCATGCCATTCCTTTAACATCTCAGTGTTTCTCTCTTATTTGCCAGAATGAGACCTGAGGTGAACAGGAGGCTAGCCTCTGTATGCAGTGAAGCCACTCAGAGCAAGGTCATCCCAGCCTCTCAGAGGAGGCTTTTCAGGACCTGATCCTGGGCCCAGTTGTGCCTGTTGCTTGCTTAATGATGGATTTTTGGCTGCGCCTTCTCAAACAGAAATATAAGGCCCTCTTCTGTGACCCCACCCCTCCCTGCAGTATCCCACCCGATTTCTGCACTCCACCCTCTGAAAACGCAGACCAGCTGCTCTCAACTATTTGCTGCTCCTTGGACTGGTCTGTGCAGGCTCACAGTTCTCTCTGTGCCCTCTGCAGAAAGGGCTTTTCCTCTGTACCACTTAACCACGTGCCAAAGTCATGTCCCATCCTTTCATCACCAGGTCACTTGGCGCCAGTCTGTGAAACTGCTCTGATCGCTCCTGGGCAGGGCGAACCACTTTGTGGACTTGCCATGGCCAAAGCCAGCTTCCTACGGTGATTGTACACAGCCTGTCCTCTTTCAGTAGGTCATGCACCCTCTGAAGAGGTCCCCATTGGGCCATTTGTACCTGGAACATATACTCAGCAAATCTTTGTTGAAATGGAAGGCAAAGTAATACAATGAATGCCCCTTGCCACCAGTACCTCTGGTGACGTTTTGCCAACTGGACTGCACTCTCTCTCCACCTGTTAAAATTCTACTTGTGCTTTAACATCTAAACCTAATCTCATCTCCTCTGCCAGTCTTTGCTGACCTCCAAGTTGTCTATGGTCCATGCCATTTATTTAACATTTAGTATTGATAGCTTCATCCTGTTGACTATCTTTTCAGGTATGAATGTCTTATGGACCCCAAGTGGATTGTAATATAGCCTAATCCTTCTTTCTGTAACTTTGAGATACATGTTCCCCTCACACTACCACTGTGTCATGCACAGAACAGCCACTCCATGAATATTTATCGATCGATCAAGCAGTTCGTTTACCTGTTTGTGTCTCCTGCAGTGTCCACCTCAGCACAGAACAAATCAGTGCTGATCAGTTGCTTGAGCTGGAAACGTAGCATTTCACCTGACACAGGTCTTATCTTCTGTAACCTGACTCAGCCGCCAAAGTGTCGACACGATTGGGAGGCTGCCTTGTAACAGTACACGGTTAAAGTTAGCTCTGTTGACTTTGGCTCTGCAGACTAAGCCAGAGAGAAAAATAAAATCTCTTCCAAATTTTCCACACAAACGAAAAGCACAGGGCTTTGGAAATCCGTGTAAAATGAGACATTGCTTCTTGTTAGAAATGTAGAAAGATGGTTTCGAAGATAATGGAATAGTTGAAAAGAATGTGTTAAATATGGCCCGACTCTGCCATAGCATTATGAGTGGAGGATCTAAAAAAATAAAAAATAAAAGTCATTTGTATACAAGGCAAGGTATCTTCGTTGCTAAGCTAATGAAGTCATGAAGATGCTCCATCGGGGAGGGCAGAAGCCAGTCACGTGAGACTCATTGCAGCCCCCTGCTGTGTGCACACCAGTGAGCTGTTGCCTGTTTTGTTTTGCTTTTCAATATAATGTGGGTTCCCACCTTGCATTTCTGGTAATAATCACTGGACATCATGTGTTCATGGTTCATCTGTGTCGTAGCCTGCGTCATATCAGTGATCCATCTATACAGACGAGGAGGTTGAAGCTCAGATGATTTGTCTAAGGTCTTTCAGGTCTTTCTGTGTGGGCCAAAGTAAAGGACGCTATAGCCTTCAGCTACCTGAATGATAATACCAATTGTTAACTATTAACCTGAACAACACTTAACACTTTACCTATACATTTTTTTCATTCAGTTCCTTCAAAAGCTCTTGTCAGTTCATGATCTATATTCTAGAAGGAGAACCTGGACTAGAAATTAAGAACCAGCCCAGGACTCTGTAACTGAGAAGCGGCAGAGCTAGGCGCGTCTGCATCCCAAGCCTCTCCATGAGAGATTCCGTTAGATTTCCCCAGAGCAGTTATTTTCATATACACATGCGCGCAAGGACCAAGGAGCTCGGCCACATCCCCCAGGAGGCGCTTGGCAGGAGACACTCACTGGGAAGTACCAGGAGAAGTCACAGGGAGTGATGGGAATAAAAACCTGGGGGTGTTTTGAAACATCCCTGAGGACTTGGCGAGTATTTGATGTTAAAAAGCATTTCTTGCCTACAAAACGCGTGTCTCTAAGGAACTCTTACATTGCCGACGTGTGCTGGCTAGGAGCTGGGCCTGGCGGGGGAGGCCCTCTCTCTCTTTCTCTCTTTCTCTCTCTCTCTCTCTCTCTCTCTCTGCCTCTGGCCCTGCCTCCATCAAGGCCTGGATTGGAGTTGTCTTTCCCAAGGCAATAACTGTCAGAGGAACCATCTGGACT
>NW_012102809.1:6223893-6239735 GCF_000951045.1 Mandrillus leucophaeus
GAACCACTTTGTGGACTTGCCATGGCCAAAGCCAGCTTCCTACGGTGATTGTACACAGCCTGTCCTCTTTCAGTAGGTCATGCACCCTCTGAAGAGGTCCCCATTGGGCCATTTGTACCTGGAACATATACTCAGCAAATCTTTGTTGAAATGGAAGGCAAAGTAATACAATGAATGCCCCTTGCCACCAGTACCTCTGGTGACGTTTTGCCAACTGGACTGCACTCTCTCTCCACCTGTTAAAATTCTACTTGTGCTTTAACATCTAAACCTAATCTCATCTCCTCTGCCAGTCTTTGCTGACCTCCAAGTTGTCTATGGTCCATGCCATTTATTTAACATTTAGTATTGATAGCTTCATCCTGTTGACTATCTTTTCAGGTATGAATGTCTTATGGACCCCAAGTGGATTGTAATATAGCCTAATCCTTCTTTCTGTAACTTTGAGATACATGTTCCCCTCACACTACCACTGTGTCATGCACAGAACAGCCACTCCATGAATATTTATCGATCGATCAAGCAGTTCGTTTACCTGTTTGTGTCTCCTGCAGTGTCCACCTCAGCACAGAACAAATCAGTGCTGATCAGTTGCTTGAGCTGGAAACGTAGCATTTCACCTGACACAGGTCTTATCTTCTGTAACCTGACTCAGCCGCCAAAGTGTCGACACGATTGGGAGGCTGCCTTGTAACAGTACACGGTTAAAGTTAGCTCTGTTGACTTTGGCTCTGCAGACTAAGCCAGAGAGAAAAATAAAATCTCTTCCAAATTTTCCACACAAACGAAAAGCACAGGGCTTTGGAAATCCGTGTAAAATGAGACATTGCTTCTTGTTAGAAATGTAGAAAGATGGTTTCGAAGATAATGGAATAGTTGAAAAGAATGTGTTAAATATGGCCCGACTCTGCCATAGCATTATGAGTGGAGGATCTAAAAAAATAAAAAATAAAAGTCATTTGTATACAAGGCAAGGTATCTTCGTTGCTAAGCTAATGAAGTCATGAAGATGCTCCATCGGGGAGGGCAGAAGCCAGTCACGTGAGACTCATTGCAGCCCCCTGCTGTGTGCACACCAGTGAGCTGTTGCCTGTTTTGTTTTGCTTTTCAATATAATGTGGGTTCCCACCTTGCATTTCTGGTAATAATCACTGGACATCATGTGTTCATGGTTCATCTGTGTCGTAGCCTGCGTCATATCAGTGATCCATCTATACAGACGAGGAGGTTGAAGCTCAGATGATTTGTCTAAGGTCTTTCAGGTCTTTCTGTGTGGGCCAAAGTAAAGGACGCTATAGCCTTCAGCTACCTGAATGATAATACCAATTGTTAACTATTAACCTGAACAACACTTAACACTTTACCTATACATTTTTTTCATTCAGTTCCTTCAAAAGCTCTTGTCAGTTCATGATCTATATTCTAGAAGGAGAACCTGGACTAGAAATTAAGAACCAGCCCAGGACTCTGTAACTGAGAAGCGGCAGAGCTAGGCGCGTCTGCATCCCAAGCCTCTCCATGAGAGATTCCGTTAGATTTCCCCAGAGCAGTTATTTTCATATACACATGCGCGCAAGGACCAAGGAGCTCGGCCACATCCCCCAGGAGGCGCTTGGCAGGAGACACTCACTGGGAAGTACCAGGAGAAGTCACAGGGAGTGATGGGAATAAAAACCTGGGGGTGTTTTGAAACATCCCTGAGGACTTGGCGAGTATTTGATGTTAAAAAGCATTTCTTGCCTACAAAACGCGTGTCTCTAAGGAACTCTTACATTGCCGACGTGTGCTGGCTAGGAGCTGGGCCTGGCGGGGGAGGCCCTCTCTCTCTTTCTCTCTTTCTCTCTCTCTCTCTCTCTCTCTCTCTGCCTCTGGCCCTGCCTCCATCAAGGCCTGGATTGGAGTTGTCTTTCCCAAGGCAATAACTGTCAGAGGAACCATCTGGACTGGTTTCTTGTGACTGACTCCGAGGAACAGAAATCCCTCTGGGAGGAAATCACAGGCACAGCAGCAGCAGCAGCAGCAGGGAGCGGCAACATTGGTGTTTGCTGGCTGGGAGCTGGGGGAGGCACCACTCAGAACGGCCCCACAGGAGCGTCAGGCCCAGGACAGACCCTTCTGAGAACGAGGAGGAGAACCTCCTCTGGGGAGTGCGTGGATGGTATTTGCGAAATAACAAAGGGAATAGATGGAGGGGCTAAAGAAACGTCCAGAGCATTGTTACTGCCGGAGCCCCGTGGCCTGCACGACAGCTTTCTCAGTGGGCCCTGCCAGGCTGCACTCTGCCCTCATTAGGCCAGCATGCTTCCCACTGGCTCTCATCGCTCGTATCACGGACCCATCCTAGCCTTGCCCTTTCTTCCGGTGCAGGCTCTGGGAATGCTGGAGTATTGCTTGAGCCTAGGAGTGTGAGATTGGCCTGGGCAACATAGCGAGACCCTGTCTCTACAAAAAATTAACCAGGCGTGGTGGTGCACGCCTGTGGTCCCAGCTATTCAGGAGGCTGAGGTGGAAGGATCGCTTAAGCCCAGAAGGTCGAGGCTGCAGTGAGCCGTGATTGTGTCACTGTGCCACTGCACTCCAGCCTGGGTGACAGAGCAAGACCATGTCTCAAATAAATAAATACATAAAAATAAAAGGATATCTTCTGTCTTCTGAGGTGACTCCTGGGATTCTAGAGCCAGAAGGAGCCTCAGAGCCTGTTTATTCCACCCCTGTCATTAGGGGCGAAAATGAGGCCAGTAGAGGTTAAATGACTCACCCAGACTCACACAGTCATCACGGGAGCCTGGGCTGGCACCCGGGCCTCCTGCCTCCCAGGCCTGTGTCCTCTTCTTGCATTAAGCCCAGAGCAGTTCATTAGGAAAGCCATATAGAGTCATCAGACCCTAAGTCTCATGATCAGAATTTCATCCTCTCTTCCCTTTTGTTTTGTTTTTGTTTTTGTTTTTTGTTTTAAAAAAACATAGGGAAGGTAAAGGGGGAAAATGATTTACTTAGTTTCCAGACCACTTATTTAAATCCTGCCCGATCTGACTTCCACTCCTCACTTCACTGATGCAGCCAAAGCTAACGAATGCATTCGTGCTCCATGGGAAGGAATCTTCCCATCCTCAGTCCAAAGTCAGAGTCCAAACCCAGACGAGGGTAAAAGAAACAGAAGAAATACAAGTCCCTCGCCCCCGCAGTTTCATTCCACTCTCCAGCAAGCCACAGGAGTAAAGGAGGAAGATGGGGCGGATGCGTAGGTATTCAGCGCCTACTCTGGGTGGCTGGCTCTGTATTAATACTCTCCATGCCCCCTCATTCAGCCTTCACAAACCCTGGAAAGCAAGTTTTGTTCGCTCACCCTGCAGATGGAGTTATTGAGGCAAGAAGGGTGACGTAAACTGCCCAGCGTCGCACAGATAGCAAAGGGCAGAGCGGGAATTAGAACCCGGTTTCTCTAGCTGCAAACTCTGGTTCTCCACTCCACCATGCCCATTCAGTTCTATATTTTCAGGAGAGGCCATGGAACTTGTCCTTACTTCCTCCTCCTCCTCCTCCTGCCATACTGTGCCTCTTGCGCAAGTCCAGCCCCACCCACTAAAGCGTTGCGTGTATTGACCCTCACAGCCATGCACCGTGCCTCTGACGTGGGCAGCTCCAGACTGAGCTTCTGCATCAGAAAAGCAGGAGACAGATGAGGAGTGAGCCGGGGAAACCCAGTGTTTGTGACTCTGAAAATGGAAGCTGCCCCGTGACAGCATCTTCTCTCCTGTTGAGTAATCCCTGCATGAATAGATGGCAGCTGCAGTGACTGCTGGTCGTATGTGATCTATTCTGGGAGGTGGCGAGCGCATCATCCAAGAACATGAAGTCGCTGCTCTGTCACAGATGGAGAAGCAGACTATTGTGGATGTTGCAGGAGCTGGGATTTGGCTGGATCCCCTGGAAAGGTTTTATTTTGAGTTCAGAGCCTGTTTGGTTGCCAGGGTAAACCAAGGGGTTGTATGATAGAGGAATTCCAACCCTCGCTAACACTCTGACCCTTTGTGCCAGCTTTCCAGTAAGGCTTGAGAGCCCTGAGCTCTTTGGAAAATCTCCTCTTGGCACACTTTGAACTGGAGAGCAGTGACGCTCTTGGCAGTACTTTTGGTACTTGTTAGTTGTATCACTTAAGTTGATCAGGAAAAAAAAAAAAGCGCTGGGGAGGGACCCCTTTTAACATTTATAGTTTTGAGAATGCTTCACTGATCCAGCCTTGACTATACTGAGCACCTGTACATCCTTGTCTTTGGTCCAAGGGCTCCGGTAGGAGGCGGCATCAAAATTCGCCATCCGCTCTGTGGTGTTGCATTCTGCTGTCCAGCCCAGCTCTCCCATCGGCCCACGCAGGGCTGCCCCTCTGGCCCTGGCTCTCGGCTTCCACACAAGCAGCTACTCTTGTACAGGATGGTAAAGTTAGGTGGCAGTCACACTGGAGCAGGGACCAGGATCCAAGTGAAAGTAAGGTTCAGGATAAGTTTGAGTCATGTCTGCAGCTTCCAGAGCCAGGCTGAATCTCTCAGAAGGGGAGCTGATGGGCGGCAGTGGGAGAGTGGAAGAGGTGGGCCCTGGGCGCAGCATGTACCATGGCATCGTTCATCACCTGCCAATGGCAGGGAGCGTGAGCTGTCTTATATTCTGTTTGCCCCTCTCAAGAGGTAAGCTCCTAGCAGGCAGGATAATCTGAAGCCCTCTGGTGCGCCCTGTAGTGCCGCACTGTACTAGACAAACCGTGCATGTCAGTGTTCTCGGGGAGGTGGGAAAAATCATGTACTGAAGAGCAAATCTCAGGAGAACATGAGGTTCCACGTGGGGTGAGATGTGGCTGACTTCACTGCCAAGCAAGTACCAGCCCCTTCTGCTGTCATGGGCGTACTCGGGGACGGTCCTCTGCTCAGCCGGCTCCTGGGTTGCTGCAGGACCTCAGCAGGCTGCTAACTCCCGGATGTGAGCTGGTTGCGGGCAGATACTGGATCCCCTTCATGTGCTTATCTGTGTCCAGCTCAGTGACTGGAACATGCTGTTTGTTGAATAACTAAAGGAATCTATGAATAAACTGGTGACAATCAAAGCTCCAGAGGTTCAAACATTCTAAGATTCCTATACCAAAATCTTTCAAAAATTCAAACTGTATCCAGTGACCAACTCATTTTAGCCAATACCCCAATGCAATGAAATTGTAGCACCAAAAAAAATTTTTTTAGAATCTCTCTTCAAACTCCTTATAATGGAATTTGACCTCTCAGACTCAGTCATGGGCAATCTCGTTTACTTTGCCTATGAGTAGAAGCTGTGAAGTACATAAAAGGGAACTTTTATTTGCCTCTAAAACTCCAGGTAGTCAGCGCAGCCTGTTCTCTCCTTTCAGGGCAGGTTTCTTGTCCTGATGAGTGGACCTGCTGAGCTGATGAGTGTACCTGAGTTGGGAGAGGGCAGTGGCAACCTCGTGGTGCCCACCCTGGCCCCATGCTCTTACCCTTCCTTTCTTACCCTTGCAGCCCTCTCATTTTCCCAGCCAGCTGTCTGGCTTCCCAGACCACCTCTTAATGCCCCTTTAAGCAGGAAAGACATTAAAGCATCTGTGCCCCAGGCACAGCCCCCCCACTCACAGTCATTCTTCCTCTCCAGCTGTGCCCTCTGTTGTTGGTGGAACGGCAGAACCAGAGAGGAGCATGGGCTCATTCCGTCTTTTTTTTAACAGCACAATTAAAAGAAATTACTCTTCTCCATAACTTGCAAACCTTGTCACTTCTTAGAGGACGTTGGGATTAAAGGAAGAGGGTGACAGTTAATAGCTGGGCTCTGAAAGCAGATTTCCTAGTTTTTATTATTTCAATTGAGAAAAAATTTACATAACATTAACCATTTTTTAAAGCGTACAATTCAGTGGTATTTAGTATACTAAATAAGAACAGTGTTGTGCAACCATCACCTCTATCTAGTTTCAAAATATGTCATCACCCCAAAGGAAAACCATATCCCTATGAGGCAGTCTCTCCCTACGACCCCTGGTAACCATCAGTCTGCTTTCTATCTCTATAGATTCCCCTTTTCTGGATATCTTCTATAAATGGAATTGTATAATATGTGCTCTATTGCATCTGGCTTTCTTCACTTCCATTCTTGAGGTTCATCCACAATCCATCTAGTATCTATCCCTGTATCAGTACTTCATTCGTTTTGATGGCTAAATAATATTCCATTGTGTGGATATACCACATTTTGTTAATCCATCCAAAAAAAATTGTTTTTTCAGACTGAGTCTCACTCTGTTGCCCAGGCTGGAGTGCAGTGGAGGGATCTCTGCTCACTGCAATCTCCACCTCCAGGATTCAAGCGATTCTCGTACCTCAGCCTCCCAAGTAGCTGGAATTACAGGCGCCCTCCACCACACCTGGCTAATTTTTGTATTTTTAGTAGAGTTGGGGTTTCACCATGTTGGCCAGGCTGGTCTCGAACTCCTGACCTCAAGTGATCCACCCGCCTCGGCCTCCCAAAGTGCTGAGATTACAGGCGTGAGCCACCGTGCCCGGCCAGTCCATACAGATATTAATGGACATTTTCATCTTTTGGCAGTTGTCAATAACACTGCTATGAACGTTCTTGGCCAGGTTTTTGTTTCAACACATGCTGTCGATTCTCTAGGATATATTCCTAGGAGTAGAATTGCTGGATTATGTGGTGATTCTGTGTTTCACTTTTTGAGGAACCACCATACTGTGGCTTGTACATTCCCACCAGATTGCTTAGCTTTGAATCCAGCCCTGCCACTCTCTTATTAGCTCTGTGAGCATCGGTAAGTTACTTATGCGCTTTGTGCCTCAGTTTCCTCATCTGTATAATGGGTCAGTAATGCTGTTTACTCAATGAGGTTGTGATACTTAAAAGAGGTGGTGTACGTGAATGCCTCAGAACAGTACCTGATATATAAAACTGTTGCATAAATATTTGCTGTTGCTGCTGCCGCTGTTACCGAGAGACAGTGTAGGTCACGGCAGATGGAAGACTGAAAAGCTTTTGGTCTAAAAGAGACTGCCTTGGGTGATGTAAAAGAACCAGCAGAAGGAGAGTCCAGACACTTGGGGTTGGTTGCTGAGGACATCTTTCACTTGAGGAATCAGTTTTCTTACCTGTTCACTGATGAGCTCCAAGAATCTTCAGCTCCATGTGCCTGTGGCTTTCCTGGGGAGACTCTTCAAGAATGAGAGACTGGGGTCCTCCACCCCGACCACTTGCCAGCTCCATTCTCTCAGCTCTCCAACATGACAAAGGAAGACAGGAGTATATCCTGTCATCTGAAAGCTACACACAGAAGTTTCTGGAAAATAAAAGGAAGCCTTCTCTGTCATCATTCATGTTAGGAAAAGGCAAATCTGGTTGCTTTTCACTTTATTCTATTGAATTCAACAGAATCACCAAACATTCTGCTAAATAGTATTTCTCTCATATCTATGTATTATGAGAATTTATCTCATAATCCACGTATTTATGAATCATTTACACCTAACTCATCAAAATGCTCTGTATAAGCTATTTGAATCCCAAGAATCCTTATAGAGACCTTTTTCTGAGTGCATAGAAATAGGAAAATAGATTTTTTCCCATCCATCTTCAATTGGCAATAACTTTTAGAGGTGCCGTATTACCAGCTCTTCTGCTGGGAGGAACCAGAGTGAACCAGTGAAAAAATACAATGTGATAACAGTTGCCACAATGATACCTTCACCTCACACCCAATTAGCACTTTATAATTTACAGAGCCCTGTCAATTTCTAAACAGGCCCTGATTTCTCCATATCTTCTCCAATACTTGTTATTTTCCTTTTGTTTTTAAAATGGGCATCCTAATGGGCCTGAAGTGGTATCTCATGGCGGTTTTGATTTGCATTTCCCTGATGGCTGAAGTTGAACATTTTTTCATGTGCTTGTTGGCCATTTGTTTATCTTTGCAGAAATGTCTATTCAAATCTTTTGTACTTTTTTTACTGTGTTGTTGGCTATTTTATTGTTGAGTTGTAAGAGTTCTTTGTATGTTCTGGATACAAATCTCTTATCAGGTATATGACTTGCAAATATCTTCTCCCATTCTGTGTGTTCCTTTTCGCCTTCTTGATGCCTTGAATTAAGAAAATGTCTAATTTTTATGAATTCCAAGCTTATCTTTTTTTTTTATTTTTTCACCTGTGCTTTTGGTGTCATCTAAGGAGGTTTTGTCTATGCGGTCATGAAGATTTACTTATCTGTTTTCTTCTAAGGATGATATAGTTTCAGCTCTTGTATTGAGATATATAATATATTTTGAGTTAGTCTGTGTGTGTTGTGTGAGGTAGGGATTCAACTTCATTCTTTTGCATGTAGATATCCCGTTGTCTCAGTACCAGTTGTTGAAAAGACATTCCCCCCTTGAATGGTCTTGGTGCCCTTGTCAAAAAACAAGTAACTGTAAATGGAACAATTGTAGTTTGAATGGAATGGGTCAGCACTTGGTGGCAGCCAGGGTCTTGGCTATGTGGTTTCATAAGCTCCCACTCCTGAAGAGCCTCTGTTTTCCTCTCAGAGCCAGGTTTTATGTCACGCTGCATTTTGGTGCCTGAAAGGCTTAGGTGGGCATGGTACCTGGAGTACTCTTGTTAGGAGCAGAGAGTGAGGAGAAAAGATGACTCTACTTTGTGGGAGGTCCTTGGGGCACTTTGAGCAGCAGTGCCTCCCCCAGGAGTCAGGGTCCCCACCCCAGAGGAATGTCCACAGAGCAGAGCCATTGGCCTGAGCTGGACTGAAAAAGAAGGAGCCAGGTGGGGAGAGGATTTGATTTCTCCCTTGGTCTAAAGCAGGCAGCTGACACTGGGTGAGGGAATGGGGCAGGCCTCCATGTGCTATCGGGAATCCCCAGGAAGTCCCTAAAGAAAACTTCCTCCCCCAGCCCAGCTTGCCTATCGCAGCCCCTCAGTGGTAACTTCCTCCTGTGGCTTGATCCAAATGGGGGCTGCATACTTGGCTGAAATGCACATAACCCTGTGAGGCACAGTGTAGCAGCTTATCCTCCCTGAAAGTGGAAGGACAAAAGCATGACAAAGATGACCAAGCCAGAGCGGGGGAGAGGGGAGGAGACACTGGAAGGGGAGGTGAAGGGGCAGACTAGGGAGGCCAGGACCGAGGCAGACTCTCACGCACCAGGCATATTCTGCCCAGCCAAGGGCTCTGGCATTCAGATGAGGGAGAGGGAGAGGAAAGAGGAGAGAACCCAGTGAGAGCAATCCATGAAGCGTCGGGAGGCCTCTGGAAGCAAAGGCTCTGGACTCAGGTGGCATCAATGGGACTACCAGTTTCCCGTGATTATGTGGGAGTGGCCCAGGTGCCAGCTCCACCAGAAGCCCATTTGTTCAAGACCCTGGTACTACTGAAGGCCCAGCCCTGTCTCACCTGCCAGAAAGCACATGGCGTCTCCCTGACTAGGCTAAGGGCTGGCTGATGGCATCATAAAAGGAATCTGCCTGGGAGCCCTCACTTTGTTTCCGTTTCCTCCCCTAAGGCCAAGAAGGGATTAGGTTGCCTCTGTTGTTGTTGTTGTTGTTGTTGTTGTTGTTGCTGCTGCTGCTGCGGATGGGAAAAGAGGAATTTGTGTGGCTCTGAAGTTGACCAGGTCCCCTTATTGTATAGAAGAGAAATGTGAGCATTCAGAGATGGTGAGATGTCAGACACCCAGCCACACAGCCAGTGAGAGGCAGGTTGGGGACAGGGCCAGGCCTGCTAGTTCATGGTCCAGGGGTCTTTCTCATGAGATCAACTGACCAGTGTGTCTTAGCACCTGCCATGCAAATAGAAGGCCCTACTGCTGTCCTCTCCACGTATTCCAGAATTACTCAGCTGTTCCATGCAAGCCAAGTCAACACCTATGTCGTAAAGGAGAGACTAAAGTAATTGTCTACACAGCACATACATGGCATATATGGCCTGTATGCTTCCTGGACTGCCAACAGGGGTGCTGAGAGAGTGAGTCCCTCAGCCTTGCCTCAAGCCTTGCTGATACTGCAATGTGCCTCACAAACACAGTTACCTTCCATGACATGAAGGAGGCACACTTGGGTTGACCCCTGACCCTGTCTGCTTGTTAGAATCACGTGGGGAACCTGGGACAGGCTTAGAAGCCCAGGTCCCACCTCCCACCTGCTGAATCCAAATCTCCGGAGTGTGGCCTAGGAAATCAAATTTGTCAGTGTCCTCCCCAGGGGACTTTGATACATCCAGTCCAGTGGAAACCAGCAGCCTCCTTTAGTCAAGTTAATGTTTCCCTGACTATCACCTTCTCCCCCTGTAAAAGATGCAGGTTATTAGCAGTAAGTGGTACCTGGATCCCAACCTCAGTTCTTCACTGCAGTTGGGGAGATCTGGCCAGGGCAAGCCACACTGCTCCTTCAGGCACAGCCTCGTTCATCCCACACTCACCTGTGTTCTCTTCCTCTCTATAGGACGCACAAGACCAGCCACTGCTACCGCATCACCTACCGCCACATGGAACGGACTTTGTCCCAGAGAGAGGTCAGGCACATCCACCAGGCCTTGCAGGAGGCTGTAGTCCAGCGGTTGGGCGTGGAGGGCAGGTTCTGATGTCACCACTTCACCCAGGCTGCAGCTCTCTTGGGGCTCCAGGATTTGCTGAAAGAGAAGAAGATACGGTTTGTGAACTGGGGCATCAATCATCTTTTGATAAATGGATCAGTCTTAGGACTTTCACAAAATAAAAGATCACTCTTGAAAAGCTGTTGACATAGCATTTGTCTTTTATTTGGGGAAAGAGGGAAGGTCTTTTCCTATTCCTTTTAGAAGTGCTCTGCCCACTGGCGTTGGTGCTCAGTATGGTTAATTGGTCCCTGGGTTCCATTAAGCACCAGGCATGATTTCTTGCCTGACAGGCTCTTCCACCCGTGTAATGAGTGAAGCCACACAGAGGGACATCAGAGATTCTAGATACAATACAGGAAGCTTTTTGAATCAGCTTCCATTCCTTCCTCCCTTCTCTTCTTTTTCAGTTTTGCAAAGGGCAGGCTTCAAAGAGGGCACTCATGAAATGCCAGCGCTCCCCTTGAATGTGAAGGGAGTTGCATCTTTGAGCCAGGGCAGGATATCTATTTGCTTTTCATAAACCCATGGCTTGGAGTCAGGCCTCTGGCCCCAGGACTTGGGCTTAGCTGCCTTTCGCCGCACTGGAGAGGAAGGAAAGAGGCGAGAGCTGCCCGAGTCTTGGAGGCACAGGTCCTCAAACTCCCTTCAAGTTTTCCCAGCAGGCAGCCTCCACTTCCAGAAGGCGACCTTTAAGGAAGAATATGGGGCTTTGATGTCCCCCCCTTTCCATCCCAGGCACTTTGTAGTCTGCCTGTCTCATTCATGACCAGTTTTAATAATCAGCTTCCATCCCTGGCATGATGCTAGAGGCTGATGGAGGGCTGCAAGCGCCGGGATAAATATTTGATGAGGAGTGGCCATTATCAGCTAGCGGCATGGGGGTAGGCAGCTGCTTTCCTAAGGGAAGGAACAGCTTTAATGTCATCTTACCATGTGATTAATTTGGACTCTTCCCTTGGATTTTTAAGGGAATTGAGGAAGCCACACCCCAAGTCCCACAGCCAGTCCTGGAACCAAACCGCTGTCTGGGGTTTTAGGGCCTACAGGTACAATTCCCCAGGTGACTGGGTCTGAGTGGGAAGGCACAACGTGACAGTGGTTTCCTCTTCCGTGGCATTTGCCAGCAGGCCATTTCTGATTCGGCCTCAGGCTGCACTTCAAGATGTCCCTTCATCCCCGTGACTGATTAGGCGTTTATTAATGTTCTTAAAGAAAGCAAACGAGGTATAGAAAATGCAAAACCATGATGCTGCCCTGTGGCCCAGAATCTGAGCAATATTTGTCAAATACAGTCACACGTCACCTATGGACAGCGAAACATTCTGAGAAATGTGTCATAGGTGATTCTGTCATCGTGTAAACACCATGGAATGTACTCATACAAACCTAAACAGTATAGCATACGACACCCCTAGGCTACATGGCATCATCGCCTATGGCTAGAGGCTGCAGGCGAGAGGCTCCAGACCTGCACAGTATGTGGTATGGTTTGGATCTGTGTCCCTACCCAAATCTCATGATTACATGTAAGCCCCAGTGTTGGAGAAGGGGCCTGCTGGGAGGTGGTTAGATCATGGAGATCAGCTCCTCGTGAATGGTTTAGCACCATACGCTTGGTGCTGTTCTCATGATGGTGAGTTCTCATGAGATCAGGTTGCTTAAAAATGCATAGTCTCTCCCTCCCCACAATCCTCTTGGTCCTGCTCCTGCCATGTGAGATGCCTGCTCCCGCTTTGCCTTCCGCCATGAGGAAAGGCTCCCCGAGGCCTCCCCAGAAGCAGAGGCCTCTGTGCTTCCTGTGCAGCCTGCGGAACTGTGAGCCGGTTAAGCCTCTTTTCTCTAGAAATTGCCCAGTCTCATGTATTTCTTTATAGCAATGCAAGAACAGAGTAACACAGCATGTCACTGTGCTGAATACTGTAGGCACTTGTAACAAATGTTATTTGTGTTTCTAAACTGAAAAGTTATAGCAACAAGTACTGTATTATCACTGTCCCCTGCGCCATCTGTTGTTGACTGAAACATTGTTACGTGACGCTATATTTGTGCCAAACCCTATACTAAGGTCCTGGGGTAGGGGCTGACATTCCAAAGGGTTCACAGAGGCCTTTCTTGAACACTCCCCTTAACACTCCATGAGGTGTAATTGACTGTTATTTAAATCTTACAAGTGAGGGAACAAAGGACTGAAGAAGTCACAGGAGTTGGCCATGACTTAAGCCGTGACGTCTTCAGGCCTCTGTTGTCTCATCTGTGACTTAAGGTACATACACAGGAGATGGCAGGCCTCACACTCAAGTCCACAGCCTCCACATTAAGAATGTCTGTCTACAGCCTGGGCAACACGGTGAGACCCTGTCTTTACAAAAAATTTTAAAAACCAGCTGGACATGGTGGCATGCCCCTGTAGTCCCAGCTACTTGGGAGGCCAATGTGGGAGGATTGATTGAGCCCAGGAGGTGGAGGCTGCAGTGAGCCATAATCGTGCCACTGCACTCCAGCCTGAGCAACAAAGCAAGACTCTGTCTCAAAAAAAAAAAAAAAAAAAAAAAAATCTGTGTAAACAGTAGTGGGTTGACTGTAGGGTCTGTGCCTCTCCTCTCTCTCGCTCCCTAGACTTTCATTCTGTTTCTACGAGGGCTTGTGCAGAACCCCCTCAGGGTCCACTCTGACCAGCACTTGTGCCAAAAGTGAGCCTTCCCTACCATCAAAGAGCCAAAGGGACATACAGCTCTTGACTTTTTCATGTGACTCCCACAGGAAAATAAATAATGAACGAGGAAGAAGAAAGGTAAATTAATCCATTAGATGAAATCACTTTGCAGTTCAAGAAACACGTGAGTCCCACAGGAAGGACAGCATGGTGACCAATACCAGCACTATGGCTGTAACCCTCCGGGACGCTCCGTTTCCTCCTTTGTCAAATGAGGATGATGATAGCGCCTGCTGCAGAGGCTGTGGCGAGGGTTGTGTGAGACGTCGCGCACTGCTCTTGCCACAGAACCCGGCACCTGATAAGCCGTCAGGAAGGGACACTGCTCTGATCATTATTCAGGGAGAAAATGATGGACGCGTGAACCATCCAAACTGGAACAGATCCCACAGGGCATCCACGTGTTCCCCCCGTCTATATGCGAGGACACTGAAGTACAAAGGGACAAAGTGACTTACCCAAGGGCACAGTGACAGTGAAGTATTGTAGAGCTGGGCCTCAAACTGGGGTTTCCAGAGCATTTTTCCAAACACCACATTGAGGCAGAGATCCTGAGGGTGTCTTTAGGTGGAAGGCCACCACGGGGCTCAGGACAGGTCGGGCTGGGGCGGCAGCGCCTTGGGATATGCTGGAGAGCCCTTCCTAAAGGGCCCTCAGGCTTGACTCTTGCAACTGCATGGTCTTTTGGAGAAGTTTCCCCGCAGCTCTGTTGTCTGGTGCCTCAAGATACAGTGACGTAAGAGGACAACCTTACGTAGAGTTTCTCTCCTTGTGAGGATGGTCTAGGAGCCCACATCCTGGAGCTGGGGACCAAGGATCCTTCTAGCACATGTGTTACTCGTCCCTGTGACAGGCCTCTAAAGGCGCCAGCAAGACTGGGGCCAGCGGGCACTAGCAATTGGGTTTGTCGTGGGAATGAATTCTGTGACCAGCTGGAGCCTCGGGTGGAGAGGGGGCCTTGCAGGCTCAACAGCCATTTGTGTCTTGTTCCCCTCCCCGGGTTGCTCTGCTCCTGGCTGTGCCCAGGTCCTGAACAAGTCAGCAAAGCTCAGCCGGGGCTAGATACTCCCAGCGGTGGCTGGTGGTCAGGCAGCCAAGAAATGGAAAAGGAAGCCCCTCAACACTGGAAGTTCTATTTTTCTCATACATAAGAAACAACAGCTCAGGGGCTGTGCTCAGGAGGAGAGCGGAGAGGAATGCTCCTCGGAGCCCCGGACCAAGCCCAAGGCCACACCGGGGGTCTAAACCCAGCTCTGCCACAGATGAGTCATTAACATCCCTGAGCCTGCACTTCAGCCCTAAAATGGAGGCTATAATCTCTGGCCCTAGTGTGAATGGCTCAGCAAGGAGTAGGGAAATCGTGTGTGTAAAACTTGATGCATCTCGTTTTAACCTCACAAAAACTCCACAAAAGGTAGCCACCATGTGTCTACTTGGGAGTTGGGAACATGAGGCCCGAGGACCACGCCTGAGTCCTCAGTGGGTTTTGGAGAGAGAATTTAAGGTCCTTTCTCCTTGAGACTAAAGCCCGCAGCCTTCCCTCCATGCCGTGTGTCTGCCAGGCATGCAAGACAGATGGGAACGTTATGAATACGAGCAGTGCATTGCCCTCCACAGCCTTCCCTCCCCCAAGTGAAGCGTGTCTGTCTATTCTGGATGTAAGCCTTAGGAAGGACGTAGCATGTTCTCACATGCAAAACAACGGAGAGAATGTTGAGTTCAACAGGAAAAATCAAGGTGGGCTCTTGAGACTGGTTAAACACAAGGTTCCATCTGAAAAGGAAATCACTGCATTACACTGTCTAGAGCTACACTTCCCGGCCTGTGCTTCCTGCTGCACCCTTAGCTGTTAGAAGCTCACGTGCAGGACACAGGTGCACCCATGGCTGTGTGGAGAGTACAACTCGCCCCTGCTCTCCCAATCAAGAAAGGACCTCACAATGCACACGTATGAGCTTGACATTAGTATAAAGGAAACTTTGACATCTATTTTTAAACAGCTGCTAATGTAGCAAGAGTGAATCATTTGATGCCATCTATACTTTATTATTAATGAGAAATAACTAGGATGCCAAAGCAGTCCTATAGAGAAAGGAAGGCCTTTTCAACAAACGATACTGGAGCAATGGGTTATTCATATAAGGAAAGAAACAAAAATCTCGACACCCTACCTCACACAAAATTAATTCGAGTCGGCGCACAGACCTAAGTATAAAAGCCAAAAACTTACTATATAACTTAAAGAAAGAGACATATGGGACCATCTTTTTGACCTTGGATAGGCAAAGATATTTTAGAAAGGACACAGAAAACATTAATAAAGAAAAAGATGATAAACTGAACTTTTTCCATATTAAAACTTCTGCTTTTTGAAATATGTTATTGAGAAAATGAATGGGCAAACCACAGATTGGGAAAAAATATTTGTAACACATATATTTGACTTATATCCAGAATATACAAAGAATTCCTACAACTTGATAAC
>NW_012102809.1:6240160-6241927 GCF_000951045.1 Mandrillus leucophaeus
CTCCCAAAGTGTTGGGATTACAGGCATGAGCTACCACGTCTGACCAGAAATGTTCTTGTCTTCATAGGATTGTGGTTACACAGATGAATGCATTTGTCCAAACTCATCAAACTCTAGACTTTAAGATCTATGCCTTTCGCTGTATGCAAATTATGCCACAATAGAAGAAGAAAATGACTCGCTACATCTCACAACCAAATGAGCAGCGCAGCTCCCAAGTGGAGATGGCAGCTCAGAGCTGAGGGAGCAGATTTTCCAGAAGAGATGGGTAGAGAAGTGGGTGTGAAAGGGCTCTGGGGATTAGGTCAGCCTTGAGCTGATGGAACACCTGGGGCATGGAGCTCTCTCCAGGAGAGTGAGAGCTCATGGATGAAGCTGCAGGGTGGAGCTGGAGGTGTCTAGGGTGCAAGCCAGGCCTGCAAAGACAAAGGGAGAGAAACAATGAGGCCATGTGGCCCCAGCTGTCGGTGGTTTCCTCGGAGCATCGGGGGCTGCTGACATTGCCCAGCTGGGCAGCATCCTGGGAACAGATAGGGTGGACTCAACAGCACAGAGAGGCAAGGGAAAGGGTGAGACCCCAGTGCTGAGGGTGGAGCCTCTGGTTTATCCACGCTACTTCTTCTCAAAGTCCCTTGAGCTAGAGCAGTGGGGTGGACATGAGTACTTCCTCAGTCCATCTCCCACCCAGTGACCACACCGCAAAGCCAGGCCAACTGCCCACGGCTTCCCTCTCCCACCCATGGGAGTCAGACTCCATGATCCCCTACCCACTGCTCTCAGGCCACCAGCCCTGCCGTCTGCCTCGTTCCACTCAGATGGTGTGAGACCAGCACCCGCCCTTGAACCAGGGCCTGACTCCACCCCACACACCCCTCACCCCCTGGGTAACATATTAACCTGCCAGCTGGGAGGAACCAAAAGCCCTGCTGAGGGTTAGATGCCTCAGGCATCAGGCATGAACTGTGGCTCTGCCACTGACCAGCTGGGAGAACTTGAGCAGTTGCCAGAGCTCTGGGACTTGGTTTCCCCACTTGGAAAATGAGGGTACTAATCATACTCATGGGATTGTAGTGAGGCTAAAATGAGCTAAGGCAGGGGAGCTGTTAGTTTCTAACAGTACAATGTTACAAGTGAATTAGCATTTTTCTTTTTTATTGTGCTTTATGTTCTAGGGTACATGTGCACAACGTGCAGGTTTGTTACGTATGTATACACGTGCCCAGGTTTGTTACGTATGTATACACGTGCCCTGTTGGTGTGCTGCACCCATTAACTCGTCATTTACATTAGGTATTTCTCCTAATGCTATCCTTCCCCATCCCCCCACCCCACCACAGGCCCCGGTGTGTGATGTTTGCCATCCTGTGCCCAAGTGTTCTCATTGTTCAATTCCCACCTATGAGTGAGAACATGCATGTTTGGTTTTCTGTCCTTGTGATAGTTTGCTCAAAATGATGGTTTCCAGCTTCATCCATGTCGCCTCAAAGGACATGAACTCATCCTTCTTTATGGCTGCATAGTATTCCATGGTGTATATGTGCCACATTTTCTTAATCCAGTCTATCATTGATGGACATTTCGGTTGGTTCCAAGTCTGTGCTATTGCGAGTAGTGCCACAATAACATATGTGTGCATGTGTCTTTATAGCAGCATGATTTATAATCTTTTGGGTATATACCCAGGAATGGGATGGCTGGGTCATATGGTACATCTAGTTCTAGATCCTTGAGGAATCGCCATACTGTCTACCACAATGGTTGAACTAG
>NW_012102809.1:6242377-6261680 GCF_000951045.1 Mandrillus leucophaeus
TTGCTTTTGGTGTTTTAGTCATGAAGTCTTTGCCCATGCCTATGTCCTGAATGGTATTGCCTAAGTTTTCTTCTAGGGTTTTTATGGTTTTAGGTCGAACATTTAAGTCTTTAATCCATAAGTATCCCGGAATTAGACCATGGTGATGGTTGCCCAACTCTGTGAATCTACTAAATGCCACTGAATCACACATTTTAGAAAAGGGAGAATTTTATGGTAGGGGAATTATGCGTAATAAAAAAGTTGTTTTAAAAAGTTAAGCATACATTTACCATATGACCCAGAAAAATCCCATTTCTAAAGTATTTCCCAAGAGAAATAAAAGCGTGGGAGTTGATTGAATTGGGACAAAGGTGGAAGCAGGCGGAAGTGGTGGGCCTCCCCTGAGGTCTCCCTGGCAACTCAGCCTGTGTCTTTGCTAGGGATTTGGCTATAGATAATTCAGATGGCAGCTCCCAGCCTGGGGCCTTGGAGCAGATTTGACTATGCACTTGTAATAGGGATACCGTTTTCTGTTGCCTGTTAAACTGCAGTATTCTGCTTGCCTCCTTCCTTCTAGCACTTGACCCTTGCAGTCCTCCACTCTCCTCTGGGGCCGGAGGGGCCTGACTCCTTGGGAAGGTGTCATGGGCTAGCTCCTTGCTATTTAAGTGTGGTTCACTGACCAGCAGCCTGAGCATCACTTGGGCGCTTGTTAGAAATGCAGAGTCTTGGGCCCCTCCCCAGACCAGCTGAGTCTGAATCTGCCTTTAACAAGGCCCCAGGCAACCCATGCGCTCAGGGGAGCTGGAGCACTGTGTTCCTTTCAGAGCACGCAAGGCTGAGCTGCTCACCATTGAGGCTTAACCAGTAGACTACACAAGGAAGGAGGAAGGAAATTTCACCCTCAGATCCTCGAGAGCTCCGGATATGGGTTGAAATGTGTGTCTTCCAAAAGACAAAGGTTGAAGTCCTGACCCTGAGCACCTCAGAGTGTGACTCTGTTTGGAGGTAGGGTCTTTGCAGATGTCATTAGCGAAGGTGAGGTCATACTGGAGTAGGCTGGGCCCTGATCCAATGTGACTGGTGTCCTCATTAGAAGACGATCACATGAAGACAGAGACACGTGGAGAATGCCATGTGACAATGGAGGCAGAGATCGGAGTGGCGCATCTATAAGCCAAGGAACGTAAATATTGCCAGCAAGCTCTCAGAAGCTGGAAGAAATAAGGAAGGCTCCTCTCCTACAGGTTTCAGAGGGAAACGTGGTCCTGCTGACACCTTGATCTCAGCCTTCGGACCTCCAGAACTGTGAGAGCAGACATTGCTATGGTTTGAAGCCGCGTAATCGAGGTGCTTTGTTATGGCAGCTGTAGGAATCTAATACAGTGCCCGAGACAGGCGGACTGTGCCCCTCTCCAGATGACTCCCCCCGTGCCTGCCTGTGACAGTGGCCACAGCTAGTAAACTGGGGGCTCATGGTGTCTTTAGGCTGAAGGGGGCCTTCACGTTTAGTGTCCCCAGGAGAGGCTCAGCCTTCATGTGACCCAGATGCCCCGACATGTTCTGGCAGCCGCTGGAGAGGCAGCTGAGCTGAGAGCCTGTGAGCTGGCTCCTAATCCATGGCCAAGACTCAGAGGGGTGGCCCAGCCTGCCGGCTCCCAGTTCAGGCCAATTCAGCTGAGGAGGGCCTGTCCATGCGCAGAGGGTCCAGACCACATGCTCTGCCAGCCCATGACCTTGGCACTGGAGGGCACAAGAGACAGAAGGGCAGTGACAGCTGGGACGAGAAGAAGAGCAGATCTCAGATGCTCCCAGGCGCTCGACCCTCGCAGGTAAGAATGTCTTCTGGATTCCCTAAGAATTTGCTACTCAGTGGGGAGGAGGAGGAGCAAGGAAGTGGCCACCGTTGGCTGCTGTGCCCAGCAGGTCCACATTCCCTGCTCTGATGAGGCAGCTACATGTGAGAGGATTTCATGGTGCCCCTTAAGCCAGTCACAGGCCATCGGGACCCAGGCAAAGGAAATCCTGATGATCCCAAGGGAAGCCTGGATACGCGTAACATCTTCAATGCCTTCCTCTCCCATTTCCCCACCCTGCAAAGCACTGGCATTGGGCAGTGCAAGGGAACTTTCTCCTTCCCTCTCTCCCTTCCTTCCTCCTATCCTTCCTCTCACTCATTTCCTCCCCAGCTCCCTCCCCTATGCACCTGTCTCCTGCCCAGCCCACCTGGAGAAGGCTGCTCTGGGATTAATTCAGACCTAGAAGATGGGAGTGAAGCCGCACCCCCGTCGGAGGAAAGCACTTTGGGCCCAGCCACCTGTTTCCCCCGTTTGATGAGGTAAACAATGCCTGGCAAAGCACCGCTCCCTGGCCAGGGCAGCAGGCCAACCTGCTGTTGCTGTGCCTTAATGACCCCCACGCCCAGGTGGCACCGTCTGCGGGGCCTTTTAATAGCACAGGGACAACGAGCTCACAGAGCTTCTCTGTCCCCTACAGACAGGCACCACAGAACCCTGGGAGAGACAAAGTTAAACAAGCCCAGCCTCCCTGCCTCACACCTCGGGGCTGACTGGCTCTGACGTGGTTTGGCTGTGCTGTTCCAGCCTGGGACAGAGCACCCCGCTGCCTGGCCTTTTCCCTGCCTGCATCCCCAGCAGGCTCTAACTGGGATTTGCTGGGGACTCACTCCAGGCCAGAAGAGGGCCTGTGAGCTCTGGTAGTTCATGCTGTATGTGGGCAACAGACCTGAGAAACACGGTTTCATAGGATTGCCTCAAGCACATTTCAGGATGAAAACAAGACGACTAGCAAAGTAGTGAAGAGTTTGGACTTTGGAGTCGGGCAGTTCAAGTTCAAATACAGTGTCCTTGAGCCCCCACTAAGCTCCCTGAGCCACACCTGCAGGCTGGCTGGGACACTGGGCTGATGTAAGAGTTAAATGGCACAGTGTGTGCAAAAGCTGCTAGCATCAGGCCTGAGAAGTCGACAGTGAAAGGAGGACGGAAGGGGTTGTGAGGTCTGGGAAGTGTCTGGAAAACGTCGCATCGCAAAAGGCCTGTGGCGTTAGGATATGCGTATTGGTTTTGGTCCAGGTTCCCGGCTCCCAATGCCCACATTCCTTGTTAGAACGCTGGGGTGCTTTAGGACTCAGGAAACAGAATCTCTCTCTGACCTTCTCCTGTTTTTCTCTCACTTGCCCATGGCGGGATGCTAATCTGTTTGTGGATCACAAAGCCCTCATTCCACAGAAGGTCCTGCCCCATACCCTAGAGGAAGGAATGCCGCTTACAGAGGCCAAGAAAAGTCTGAGTGGGTCGGCCTTGCTGGGTTTAAATCACACGCTTTCTGTCCAGTCACATTTCCACGTGGTTGTCAAGCATGCCCGTGCATCGGAGCCTCCATAAAAACCCACGAGGACGGGGTCCGGGAGCTTCCGGATACCTGAACCCATGGAGGCTCCTGGAGGGTGGCGCGTCCAGGGAGGGCACCGAAGCTCCAGGCACCTTCCCCCGTACCTCATCCTGTGCATCTCTTTATCTGTATCCTTTGCGACATTCTTTAAAATAAACTGGTAAACGTGTTTCCCTGAGTTCTGTGAGTCACTCCAGCAAGTTAATCAAACACAAAGTGGGAGTTGTAGGAACCCCAACTTGAAGCCAATGGGTGGGAAGCTCTGGAGGCCTGGCCCTGCGACTGGTGTCTGAGAGCTGAGGGGCACTCTTCCAGACTGAGCCCTCCCGCTGTGGGATCTGACGCTATCTCTGGGTAGATATTAAATAAACCCATCAAGCAGTAAATCTCAGGTCTGATGCCCACGCAGGGCGTGAACTGCAAGAGTTCACAGACCATTGTCTTTGACTGAGGAATGCCTGTTTGTGGGTTCATCAGTCAAGACATTGGTATTCACGACATGCAAGGCTGCCCTCCGGAGCTGGCACTTCACGGAGCTGTTTACTCACTGCTGGGTACCGTTCCCCTGAACGTTCTGAGGCTCTTTACAAACGTTAATTTATTTATGTCCATAGCTCATGGTTAAGTAGGCGGTAAATGTTCTTTCAGGTGATGAGTGTATTCAGCACCCAGAGAGGTGGAGGGGCGGGTTCAAAATCACACAGAAGCCCAATGGGGCTGACTGTATGTGTCATCAGGACCAGTATGTATCGCCAGGAGTTAAAATGTCACTTTGTCACTCTTTCAAGCTAAATGTCAAGAAAGCAATTAGGGATGACCCAAAGGCTTGGAGGCCGGGAACAGCCTGGCCATCCGGGAGGCCGCAGGTGGCTCCCTGTGGCTGGTGCAGGCTTTAGGAAGGATGGTGAGAGGTGTGCTGGGAGGGCAGGTGTCACGGCTGCTTCATGACTTACCTTACTTGCTTACCTTATACCAAGTAAGTTGTGATGTGACCACACCACTGTTAGCAAAGACAAAACAAAGATATCAGGGTTCTGTGATGCTGGACAGGGAAGTAGGTGGTGAATGCTCAGAGGCCCAACCTGAGGTTCAGAGCCCGGCTGGGGACCCTGTGGGAGACAGCCTGGGGACAGAGAGGTGTTGATCCAGAGGACAGACCTCCAGAGACAGAAAGGGCCTGGCAATGGCCTGGTGGGACGTGGGTGAGGGAAGAGGTGAGGGGTGAAGGAAAGTGACCATCTGCAAGCCAGAGGATACAGCAGGAGAAGGGGTCTGGAGAGAGAGACTGGGGTGTGTGCAGGACCTCCCCTCTCTGGTCACTGCTGTGTCCTGCGGGCAGCTCAGCTTCTGGCTTCCGTGGGAATCCACCCCACAGCCACCTAGAAAAAACGAATTATTCCCCCTCTTCATCGCTGCCTCCCTTCATAGGTGGGTTAGAATCACAGGACACCACAGCTGGAAGGAAGCTTGGCAGCAGTAAGTCAGCCCCTCTGTAGCAGAGAAGGGGACACCCACGGTCACTTGCACAAGGTCTGAGCTGTCGTTGGCAGAATCAAGACTCTCAGGCCCAGAGCCCCAGGAGACAGCCGAGGACGTGTTCTCAACGCTTTGACGACTTTCTTGTCACCAAGACACTCATGTCTGATTTCTCTCCCCGTGGACCCCATGTTTTAAAAGATTTTCATTCACCAAACAACTTCATTTATTAAGTAATAATTTATTCATTTTCCAATTTTTAAAATTAATCAAAGATATACATAACTGCCAGCTAGAGAGCCAGAGTCTGATCAGCAGGCAGTAACTCTTATTACCACCATGGGTTGATTTAATTTCTGCCAAAAGCAAAGAAACTTGACATTTTAGGTAGCTTGAACAGCTTCATCGTGCGAAAGTGGGAGGTTTTCCATTACACTTAGTGAAATATTCAAAATAGCTCCCAGACCCTGGTCAATAATTCATGGCAACCTTGGCCTCCAGGGACCCCCGTTGGGAACCACCGCACCATATTACTTATGCAGGAGGTAAGACGCAAAGGGAATCTCACTGTCCTAGAGTCTCAGCAGCAAACTGTTAAGGGATTTGTAGCCTGGATCCAGTCAGGAGCCTTGGACAAACCACTCAGTCTTTCCCTGAGCCTCAGGTTTCCCATCAGTAAGGTGGGAATAAGGTATCAGTCAGGGTTCCTAGTTGCAAACAACAGAAATAAACCCTGATTGTATTAAGGAGAAAATAATGTATTAAAAGGATACTGGGGAAAATAGCTTGGCAGTTCCTCCACAAGTTAAACATAGAATCACTACATGACCCAGCAATTCCATTCCTAGGTCTATACCCGAAAGAATGGAAAATAGGTCTCCAAACAAAAACTAGTACATGAATATTCATAGCAGCTCTATTCACAATCACCAAAAGCTGGGCACAACCCACTGTCCATCAACAAATGAATGGGTAAACAAAATGTAATATATCCATGCAATGGGATATTGTTTGACTGAAGAAAGGACTGAAGCTCTGACACATGCTACAACACGCATGGGGCTTGAAAACACTCAAGGAAAGAAGTCAGACCACGTAATTCCGTTCATATCAAACATCCAGAAAAAGCAAATCCATGGAGACAGAATGCACTAGTGGTTGCAAGGGACCGAGTGGGGAAGGGAGGAAGGAAAGCGGCTGCTTCGTGGATACGGGGTTTCCATTTGGGTGATGAAGTCCTGAACTAGATAGTAGTGATGACTGCACAACACTGAGAAAGTATTTAATGTCACTGGATTGTACACATGATGTCTGGCAAGTCGCAGAGCGGCTAGCTGTGTGGGAACCATGCCGGTGACCGCTCCTCAGGGACGCTGCTTCTGCAGCCACTGAGGGTCCTAGTTGCTGGGTGCTGCACCTGCACTGCTGACCCAGGGTCTCCATAGCCTGCAGCTGTGCTAGCTGCCCGAGAGAGGGCCTGGGGGATCCCTGGGACTCTGGGCAAACACATCTGATTGGCTGCCTCACATCCCACCTTACACTGCAAGGAAGGCTGAGGAAGCAAGTCCCTGGCATTTTGTCTTCTGCTGTGGGAGTCAGTCCCTGCCTCCTGCTGAGACACAGGAGGAGAGATTCTCCCAAACACAGGAAGGTAGCAGAGAGGCGCTTCAGGACCACCAGCACGTGCAGAGCTAATGCCTGCTTCAAAGACAGAAGAGAACCTGTCTGAGGAGTGTGGTGCGTGGGGGATGTGCAGGAAATGCTAAGACAGGGGCCGATCGCGAAGTCAACATTGCTCTCTAAAGCGTTCTTCATGGTTGGCAACTTTCTCTCCCCTCTTCAGCCTCCGCTGAACGCCCCGCACCACTGCCACCGCAGAAAAACTCATTATTCAGAGACAATTGCTCTCTCACCTTTCCTATCTCGATGTTTCTAAACGTTCAACAAGATGATAATCGCAGCTGGTCGTTTGTCTAGCGGACACTAATCCTTGCCTCTGGGCTCTGTGATGTGTTTTGCAGTTTAGCACAAGGACCTTGCTGCTGTCCACTTAGAAACCCAATAATGGTGAGATGGTGCTCAGGAGCGGGCTGGCGCTGTGGGGACCTGGTCTGCCCTCTGTGCTAGGTGACAAAGCCCCTGTCTGCCGTTTGGCCACCATCCCCACGGTACCATTCACGGCCCCTCCCAGCTGGGTGTGAGGGTGGAGCACTTTGGAAGCTCTTACCTCTAATCTCCTATACAGACAATTCCAGAAGTAAATAGAAGCAAAACAGGATGCCAGTTAGATATTCTTTTGTTTTTTTTAAGGGTAAATTTTGATATAATTTTAAAATTTCAGAGAAGTTGCAAATATAGTACAAAGAGCTCCCATATACTGTTTACCCAGGTTCAACAATTGTTTAACATTTTATGCTGTTTGCTTTTTCACTCCTCTCTCTTCGTCCTCCTCCCTTCTCTCTCCCTCTCCCCCGCCTACAGACTGTGCCGTTTCACCTCTAAATGCTCCAGCGTGTATTTCCCAGAAACAAAGACCATCTTGGACATGACCACAGTGTAATTACCAAAATCCGGAGACTTAACACCAATACGATATTATTACCTGAATCCTCAGCCCATAATCAAAGCTCATCAATTGCCCAGTAATGCCCACTGTAGCTTTTTGGAGATTTTCAAGATGTCGATTTCTAGTTTAATTTCACTGTATTCAGAGAACATGCTCCCCAAAATGTCAGCCTTTTGAGATTTACTACATCGTATTTTCTGGTTCCTCCCTTGTCTCGTCAGCACTCCAGCCGGCTCCTTCTGAAAGTTTCCCTGGACTCTCTCCCACTCGGGCACAGCTGAGAGGTCAGTTGAAGACCTGGGGGAATTTATACACAGGTTTTAAGAGCTCCCCCCTTGCTCCTTTCTTTTTTTAGGCCTTTTCATTTTTATTACTCAAAAAAGTTTCATGTTTTATTTAGCTTTCTGACTCTGTGCTTGTGCCTTCAACACTTTCACAGGAATGTTCTGCTCCTCAATACGGAAGGCACGCGTGGTCCTGTCACGCACACATCTAGCACACATGGAGCCACCACAGGCCCTGCTGACATGTTTCTTCGCTTTGGACCATCTCATAAGAACTTTAGGTCTTACCGCACGAACCCCTCGAAGTCTGCCTGGGCACATGCCACATGCAGATGTTGGTGCTTTCCCAACCTTCTTGGTATAAAGGTAAACAATTCCATTACCAGGGGTTCAGGGCAGCCTAGTTTTGTTAAAGGCTGTATTTTAGGAAAGCCTACGACAGTATGTCAAACGCCGGACCGTTCTAAGTGCCTGCAGACAACATATCCGGAAGCGCTCACTTGCTCCTTTTGACCTGCTCCTTTCCCTCCTTGTTTTCCAGCCTTTTAGGAATCCCTTCTCTTCTGCTGAGCCCTCAAGGCAGTGAGAGAGGCTCTACTTTCTACCTCAGCCCCAGTGGAAAGCCAGGCAAATCCTCATCCCTTACAGATGGACACTCTTCCCGTTTTTGCCTGTTCTTATCCACTTTCCAATAGTTCTTTAAGAAACTTTAAATAGTTTCTTAACTATTTGAAGAACTATTTAACTGAAGAACTATTTGCCTTCAGATAGTTATTTAAGAAAACATTTTTTTGGTCCAGAGTTGATACATCAACACGCACACACACACACACACGTGCACAGACACATATAATTAGGAATGCATCTTGTGTCTCATTCCATAATATGTTGCTATCACTCAAAATAGTACAAATGCGACCCTAATATGACGACTTTTAATTTTGGTTGGATTCACCAGATTCAATTGTTTATTTATCTGATTTCATTATTTCATGATCCCTCCGTAACAGTTCACGAAAAGGTCTTTTGGGGACTTAATGTGACAACAGAATTCAGTGTGATGAAACCAAACATATATGAAATGCACCAGAAGCCATATGCTGAAACCTATGAATATGTCAACCAGCAATTCACTGGCGCATAAATGTGCAAATGAGGAAACGTTGTTCAAACACTTCAGCTTGTATTTTACAAAACAGTGTTTAAATATTTGACATAGTTTAGTAATATTTTAGAAAAATGGCCTACCTAGTCTGGATGGTGTATGCGTGTGCTGGGGTTCCTGTACGGAAGCTACACACACTGGGGGAATGAACAGCAGAAGGTTATTGCTGCGTAGTCCCGGAGCCTGGAAGTCCAGGATCAAAGTGTCAGGTTTGGATTCTGCTGCAGCCTCTCTCCTTGGCTTGCAGACTTCCCTCTCTACATGTCTGTATCCTAATTGCCTATTTTTTAAATGTTTATTTTAAGTTCCTGGGTACAAATGCAGGTTTGCCACGTAGGTAAACCGGTATCATGGGGGTTGTCGTACAGATTATTTCATCACCCAGGTATATTAAGCCTAGTGCCCATTCGTTATGTTTCCTGATCCTCTCCCTCCTCCTACCCTCCACTCTCTGATAGGCCCCAGTGTGCATTATTCCCCTCTGTATCCATGTGTTCTCATCATTTAGCTCCCACTTACAAGTGAGAACATGTGATATTTGGTTTTCTGTTCCTGTGTTAGTTCGCTTAGAATAATGGCCTCCAGCTCCATCCATGTTCCTGCAAAGGACGTGATCTTATTCTTTTTATGGCTGCATAGTATTCCATGGTATATTTGCACCACATTTTCTTTATCCAGTCTACCATTAATGAGCATTTAGGTTGATTCCATGTCTTTGCTATTGTGAATAGTGCTGCAATGAATATACACGTGCACACAAACGATTTTAGATTAGGACAGATCCTCATGGCCTCATTTTAACTTAACCACCCCTGTAAAGACTTCAGAAGATCAGGACTTCAGCAGTGAATTTTGGGGGACGCAACCCAACCCATCACAGATGGCCAGCCTCTCCCCCTGCCTGTTTTTGGTGTATTAACTCACATTTTACCTAAGAGTGGAGTGGATTCTATCTTAGGAGGAGTGGAAGCTGTGCCCTGGAGAGCCAGACTCTGACCAGAAAACCCATTTGGAGGTGCTGGCGATTCTAGGGGTGCTCCTCACACCCTGTGTCCCGGTGACTCCTTTGCCCCGGGAGTCAAAGGTGCAGGATGAACTCTTGCGTGCTTCCATGGACTATCTCTTGGGACCGGCTCATTCTTAATCTGACCAGCATCTGCTTTACATTTTTTTCCTACTTAAAAATATTCCTACTTAAAAAATATTATCACTGTCAGGTGCAGTGGCTCACGCCTGTAATCCCAGCACTTTGGGAGGCTGAGGTGGGCAGATCACTTGAGGTCAGGTGTTTGAGACCAGCCTGGCCAATACGGAGAAACCCCATCTCTACTAGAACTACAAAACTTAGCTGGACGTGGTGGCAGGCGCCTGCAATCCCGGCTACTCAAATTGCAGTAAACCAAGATCATGCCATTGCACTCCAGTCTGGGAGACAGAGGAAGGCTCTGTGTCAAAAAAAAAAAAAAAAAAAAAAAAAAAAATTAGTAATCATGGACATGGTAACCAATCAAATGCCACAAAAGAACTTATAATGAAAAGACCCAGCCGGGCACGGTGGCTCACGCCTGTAATCCCAGCACTTTGGGAGGCCGAGACGGGCGGATCACGAGCTCAGGAGATCGAGACCATCCTGGCTAACACGGTGAAACCCCGTCTCTACTAAAAAAATACAAAAAAAATCTAGCCGGGCGTGTGGCGGGCGCCTGTAGTCCCAGCTACTCGGGAGGCTGAGGCAGGAGAATGGCGTGAACCCAGGAGGCGGAGCTTGCAGTGAGCTGAGATCCAGCCACTGCACTCTAGCCTGGGCAACAGAGCGAGACTCCATCTCAAAAAAAAAAAAAAAATGAAAAGACCCCATATTCCATCATTAAAAAATTACATAGTGGGGTGTATTTAATGTGCTATTCATTTGAATGAACTCTCTTTTTTCCCAGCTTTATTGAAGTGTAATTGACAAAAAATGTTTACATTTATGACAAGAAACATGATGTTTTGATATACATATACATTGTGAAATAATTACCACAATCAAGCCAATTAACACATCTACCATCTCACATACTTGTCATGTTTTGTGGGAGGAACAGTTAAGATCTACTGTCTTAGCAATTTTTTTTTTTTTTTTTGAGACGTTGTCTCACTCTGTCGCCCAGGCTGGGGTGTAGTGGTGTGATCTCGGCTCACTGCAAGCTCCACCTCCCGGGTTCAAGTGATTCTCCTGCCTCAGCCTCCCGAGTAGCTGGGACTACAGGCGTCCGCCACCACGCCTGGCTAATTTTTTTGTGTTTTTAGTAGAGACGGGGTTTCACTGTGCTCGCCAGGATGGTCTCGATCTCTTGACCTCGTGATCCACCTGCCTCCACCTCCCAAAGTGCTGGGATTACAGGCGTGAGCCACTGCACCTGGCCTCTCTTAGCAATTTTTAAGAACACAATACATTGTTATTAACTATACCCACCATGATGTACAATAGGTCTCCAGAGCTCATTCCTCCTGTCTAACTGAAACTTCATACCCTTTGACCAGCATTTCCCCATTCTTCTCACCCCAGGGCACTGGTAACCACTATCTTACTCTCTGCCTCTATAAAGTTCAACTTTTTTACACTCCACATATAAGTGAGATCATGCAGTATTTGTCTTTCTGAGTCTAGCTTATTTCACTTAGCATGATGTCCTCCAGGTTCATTCATGTTGTTGGAAATGTTTTTTTTTAAGGCTGAGTAGTATTCTGTTGTGTTAGTGAGGATGTGGAGTATATATATCACATGTGTGCATATACCACATTTTCCTTATTCATTCATCCATCAGTGGACACTTAGAGGTTGATGGCATGTCTTGGCTACCGTGAATAATAATGCAACAAACGTGGACGTGCAGATATTTCTTCTAGATACTGATTTCATTCCTCTGGATATATCTCCAGTAGTGGGATTGCTGGATCACGTGGTAGTTCTACTTTTAATTTTTTGAGGAACCTCTAAATTGTTTTCCATTATGGCTGGTCTAACTCACATTCCCACCAACAGTACAAGCGTCCCTCTTTCTCCTCATCCTCACCGACACCGGCCTTTGGTCTTTTTGATAATAGCCTTTCTCAAGGCGTTAGGTGATATCTCATTTTAATTTGTAGTTCCCCAATGATTAGTGATGTTGAGCATTTTTTCACAAACCTGTTGGTCATTTATATGTTTCATTTGAGAAATGTCCACTTAGGTAACTTGTCCATTTTTGATGAAGTTATTTGCTTTCCCGCTGTTGAGTTGTTTGAGTTTCCTATATATTTTGGACATTAGCCTCATATAGGATATATGGTTTGCACATATCTCATTCCATTCGACAGGCTGTCTCTCCACTCTTTGTTTCTTTTGCTGTGGAGAAGCTTTTTAGTTTGGTGCAATCCCACCTGTTTGCTTTTGTTGCCTGTGCTTTTGGGATCATGTCTAAAAATCATTGTCAAGGCTAATACCAATAAGCTTTTTCCCTATGTTTTCTCAAAATGGATTAAAGACTTAAACATAAAACCTGAAACTGTAAAGCCACATTCCATCATTTTAACCAGTCCCTGGCAAATACTTACAACTCAGTTGCCCTGCTTGTCGCTCTCATGCTTGCCTAGAAAAATCCCTCCCCTGGTGTCTGCATCTCTGCACCCACCTACATCTGTGAACCCAAACAGCCTGGAGAAAAAGCCCAGCCAATGCCAATGGGTGGCACTCTGCATTGCTGACTGAACCTCAGTGGCCCTTAATTATTTCCAGCCAATTCCACTGCAGTTTTTTAATCAGCAGGCGCCTCCTTTTCCTGGATATCAGCTCATACTCTTCTGTCCTGGAGCCTCCAATATTCCTTCCTCCTGCTCTCACTCGAGGGGAGCTGGTTCCCATTCCCAACTTTCCTGGGAAATGGAAGCCATCAGAAGAGAGTGCCTTTATGCTCCTGTACCTCATCTCCCGTTTCCTACACAAGTCACTGGGTGTCTACCAGAGCTTGTGTCCCCCTTCGTCTATTCCAGGATTTCACTCAGCCCTCGTTCCCTTTGATATGTCCACGCTTTGAAACTGCTCAGCCTAAAGAGGGTGAGGCTGTGCTTTGATGCAATGAGAATTTCTTGAGCAGCCTCCTCCCGCCTCCTGTGGGTCTGCAAGGGAAGCCTGAGCAGGAAACCCCAGGCACCAGAGGGACATACAGCAGCCACTTTCAGTAAAATGCCATTACCTGATGGCTTAATTACAAGCTGAAATGAAAAAAAAACAAGTAAACAAATAAAACCCTAACTCCTTTTTTATGCTTAATTTCATTCCTAGTGACCTTCTTTGATGGAAATAGAGAAATTCTGTTGTTGTATTGAAGATGTATTAAATTTCCCAAATGTGCATTTCAGCTTCTCAGAACTCATGGTTGCCATGGGCTCTGGTGCAAGCTTATCTGCCCATGACCCACACAATGTCCAATGTCATGTCATGGGACCCCGCCACTTTGTGACATAAAATGTAAGAACACGTAATGCTACTGGCTGGGTGTGATGACTCACGCCTGTAATCCCAGCACTTTGGGAGGCCGAGGTGGGCGAATCACAAGGTCAGGAGATAGAGATCATCCTGGCTAACACAATGAAACCCTGTCTCTACTACAAATACAAAAAAATTAGCCAGCGGACGCCTGTAGTCCCAGCTACTCGGGAGGCTGAGGCAGGAGAATTGCTTGAACCCCGGGAGGCAGACATTGCAGTGAGCCGAGATCGCGCCATTGGACTCCAGCCTGGGTGACAGAGCGACTCTCTGTCAAAACAAGCAAACAGCAAACAAAAAACAAAACAAAAAACACTTAATGCTACTTTGAGGCCAACATAAACAATATGTGTTTCCCTGCCTCAAGCCAGCCTATGTTTGGCTGTGCCAAGGTAGAGGGCAGGACCTTGTCTGGAGTAGGCAGTACTGTGGGCCCCATCAGGAAACCCACCCCCTGGTCTGCAGAGCTTACAGGAAAGGTCTGTGACTGAAGAGCTTACAGGAAAGGTCAATGTCGACTCAAGGTTAACTCAGGTCATTCAGTGTGTTTTGACTGAGAGTTTACCACATGTTAGGTGCAGTCCTAGGCAAGTGAAGGTGGCGTCACTTTAAACAAGGATGTCACAGCCCTGCCCTCATGTTGCTCACATGCCAGTGGGAGGGAAACATGAAGACAGATAAGCAGGCAAATAACTATGTGCAATTGTAGTGGGGGCTGTGAAGAAAATGAGCATAGGCCTGAACCAGAGTGACAGGGGTTGCATTTTAGGGGTATTGTTCAGAAGAGTGTCTCAGAAGGTTAACATTGAAACTGAGACCCAGAGAATGAGAAGGAGCCACTTGAGGGGAAGACATCATCCTGGTCAAGGGCAGACCCAGAACAAAGAGCCGAGATGAGGCAGAGATGGGTGATTATGAAACAGAAGACCCATCAGTGTGGCCCCTGGAGCAGAGGGACCAGGGAGAGGTAATGCAATGAGGCTGGGGAGAAGGGCCTTGCAGTCAGGTGAGGAGTCTGGATTTCAGTCTCAGAGAAACGGGAAGCCCTTGGAAGGTTTGAGAAAGAGCAAGCCATTGTTTGATTTGTCACCTAAGCAGTTCAGTCTTGCTGCTTTGTGTGAATGGATTCAAGAGGGGGAAAGTGGACGTGGGAGACCAGCTGGAGGAGGCTGTAGTCATGGGAGATGGAGGTCAGGGTGACTGGGACTAGGGAGGGAGAAGTGGACAGAGTTGAGATGGGTTGATTGGATGCAAAGAATAAGGGAGGGGTGGCATCAAGTATGACACCTGTGTTTTAGGGCCCATGCATCTGGGTGTCTGGCAGAAAAAGGTGGAGGTGCATGAGTTTTGGGGGTGGGTGTGGAGGTGATGTGAAAGAAAAATTACACCAGACAGAGTTTAACAGGCCAGGAAGACTTTTTTCCAGACTATTGCAATAGGGAAGGAGACTGAACTCAAATCCTAATGCAACAGGGGCAGCCATGGATTTATGGCCAACAGGGTGAGGGGTCACTGGGCAGAAAGTTACCAAAAGGAACTTGGTTAGGTATCAAGAGTGGGCAGATTCTCACCAACCTGGGCTTGGCATGCTAAGGATGAGGCCTAATCTAGAAGACAGCTGAGCAGGGCCTGACTCAGGTTTGGCCAAGGAGGGTGTATTAGTTTGTTTTCGTGCTGCTGATAAAGACATATCCAAGACTGGGAAGAAAAAGAGGTTTAACTGGACTTACAGTTCCACATGGCTAGGGAGGCCTCAGAATCATGGCAGTAGGTGAAAGGTGCTTCTTACATGGCAGCAGCAAGAGAAAATCAGGAAGAAGCAAAAGCAGAAACCCTTGATAAACCCATCAGATTTGTGAGACTTATTTACCATCAGGAGAATAGCATGGGAAAGACCAGCCCCCATGATTTAATTACCTCCCCCTGGACCCCTCAATTCTGGAAGATACAATTCAAGTTGAGGATTTGGATGGAGACACAGCCAAACCATATCATTCTACCCCTGGCCTCTCCAAATCTCATTGTCCTCACATTTCAAAACCAATCATGCCTTCCCATTAGTCACCCAAAGTCTTAATTTATTTCAGCATTAACCCAAAAGTCCACAGTCCAAAGTCTCATCTGAAACAAGTCAAGTCTCTTCCACCTATGAGCCTTTAAAATCAAAAGCAAGCTAGTTACTTCCTAGATACAATGTGGGCACGGTTAATTGGTAAATACAACCATTCCAAATGAGAGAAATTGGCCAAAACAAAGTGGTTACAGGCCCTATGCAAGTTCAAAATCCAGCGAGGCAGTCAAATTTTAAAGTTCCAAAATGATCTCCTTTGACTTCAGGTCTCACATCCAGGTCACGCTGATGCAATAGGTGGGTTCCCATGGTCTTGGACAGCTCCGCCCCTGTGGCTTTGTAAGGTATAGCCTCTCTCCTGGCTGCTTTCATAGGCTGGCATTGAGTGTCTGCAGCTTCTCCAGGCAAATGGTGCAAGCTGTTGGTGGATCTACCATTCTGGGATCTGGAAGATGGTGTCCCTTTTCGTTCAGCTCCACTAGGCATGCCCCAGTAGGGACTCTGTGTGGGGATTCCAACCCCATATTTCCCTTCCACACTGCCCTAGCAAAGGTTCTCCATGAGGTCCCCACCCCTGCAGCAAACTTTTGCCTGGGCATCCAGGCTTTTCCATACATCTTCTGAAATCTAGACAGAGGTTCCCAAACCTCAATTCTTGACTTCTGTGCATCCGCAGGCTCAACACCACATGGAAGTTGCCAAGGTTTTGGGCTTCCACCCTCTGAAGCCACAGATTGAGCTCTATGTTGGCCCCTTTCATCCACAGCTGGAGAGGCTGGGACACAGAGCACCAAGTCCCTAGGTTGCACACAGCACAGGGACCCTGGGGCCAGCCCATGAAACCACTTTTTTCGCCTGGGCCTCCAGGCCTGTGATGGGAGAGGCTGCCCTGAAGGTCTCTGACACGCCCTGGGGACATTTTCTCCATGATCTTGGGGATTAACATTAGGTTCCTTGCTACTTATGCAAATTTCTGCAGCGGGCTTGAATTTCTCCTCAGAAAACAGGTTTTTCTTTTCTATTGCATCATCAGGTTGCAAGTTTTCTGAACTTTTATGCTGTTTCCCTTTTAAAACAGAATGCCTTTAACAGCACCCAAGTCACGTTTTGAATGCTTCGCTGCTTAGAAGTTTCTTCTGCCAGATACCCTAAATCATCTCTCTCAAGTTCAAAGTTCCACAAATCTCTAGGGCAGGGGCAAAATGCTGCCAGTCTCTTTGCTAAAAGATAACAAGGGTCACCTTTGCTCCAGTTCTCAACAAGTTCCTCATCTCCATCTGAGACCACCTCAGCCTGGACCTTATTGTTCATATCACTATCAGCTTTTTTGCCAAAGCCGTTCAACAAGTCTCTAGGAGTTCCAAACTTTCCCACATTTTCCTATCTTCTTCTGAGCCCTCCAAACTGTTCCAACCATCTGCCTATTACCCAGATCCAAAGTTGCTTCCACATTTTAGGATTATCTTTTCAGCAGCGCCACACTCTACTGGTACCAGTTTACTGTATTAGTCCATTTTCATGCTGATAAAGACATACCCAAGACTGGGAAGAAAAAGAGGTTTAATTTGACTTACAGTTTTACATGGTTGGGGAGGCCTCAGAATCATGGTGGAAGGTGAAAGGTACTCCTTACATGGCAGTGGCAAGAGAAAATGAGGAAGAAGTGAAAGCGGAAACCTCTGATAAACCCATCAGATCTCATGAGACTCTTTCACTATCATGAGAATAGCATGGGAAAGACCAGTCCCCATGATTCAGTTACTTCCCCCTGAGTCCCTCCCACAACACATGGGAATTCTGAGAGATACAATTCAAGTTGGGATTTGGGTGGGGACACAGCCAAACCATATCAGAGAGTGCCCTTGTAAATGGGAAGGGGAGGACTTAGACACTTGTTGGGTGTGTTAAGCTTGAGATGTCCAAGAATAGATGTTGAGTACATGCCTCAAAATGTAAATCTGGAGCTCAAGGGACAGTTCTGGGTGGGATATATGAATTTGATCATGACTCTAAAGATGGTTTGGGGAAGCTACAACCACCACTGAGCTCTCAGACCTGTGATGTAGAGTCTGACAGGCCAATGCCAGCCAGAGCTTCTAAATCCTGTATGGAATAATTAAGTGTGTAGCTATGGCTTGAATGTGTTCCCCGAAGTTCATGTGTTGGAAACTTAATCCCCAGTGCAATGACGTTGAAATGTGGGACCTTTAAGGGGTGATTAGGTCATGAGGGCTCTGCCTTCGTGGATGGACTAATGCCATTTGCAGGGGGGTGGGTTAATTATTCCAAAAAGTGGGTTCCTGATAAGAGGATAAGTCTGGCTCTTTTCCCTTCTCTCCCTCTCTCTCCCTTTCTCTCACTATGTGATGCCTTCAACCATGGGATGACACAGCAAGAAGACCCTCCCACCTTCAACCATGGGATGACACAGCAAGAAGGCCTTCCCACCTTCAACCATGGGATGACACAGCAAGAAGGATCTCCCTAGATGCCAGCACCTTGATATTGGACTTCCCAGCCTATAGAATTGTGAGAAATAAATTTCTTTTCTTTATAAATTACCCAGTCTCTAGTATTCTGTTATGGCAGCACGAAACAGACTAAGACACATACTGAACAGGTTTTAGTCCCCCACCCCAGAGGGAGCAGGGCCCAGTCATTCTCTTGCCTCAGACTCAGAGTCCTTATCACATGAAGGCAGGTAGAGACTTACTAAGGACTGGCCTCTTATAAAGAATGAAAATTCACATGCCCCTCCTGGGTGTTAACTGATAAAAATATTTCTATTGTAGTGATGCTTAAATATATGTAATTATACAATTAAGTATAAATGCTGTCTTAGTCAGTTAAAGCTACTGAAACTAACTACCATACACCAGGTGGCTGATGAGCAACAGAAATTTATTTCTTGCTATTCTAGAGGCTGGAAGTCTGCAATCAGGGTGACAGCATGATTGGGTTCTAGTGAGGGCCTGCTTCCAGGTTGCAGCCAGCCAACTTCTCACTATGTCCTCACATGTCCAAGAGAGATTATCTCTCACATGTCTTTTCTTACAAATGCATTGTCTTAGTCCATTTGTGCTGCTACAACAAAATACCCGAGACTAATAATGTAATTGTGCATTTAAAAATAACTAAGAGTATAATTGGAATGTCTGCAACAGAGGATAAATGCTTGAGGGAATGGAGACCCCATTCTTCATGATGTGATTATTACACATTGCATACCTGTATCAAAACATCTCATGTACCCCAGAAATATATCTACCTACTATGTACCTACAAAAAGTTAAAGTTTAAAAATTTTAAAAAATAAATGAAATACCTGAGACTGGGTAATTTATAAAGAACAGAAATTAACTTTCCCACAGTTCTGGAGGCTGGGAAGTTCAAGATCAAGGTGCCAGTGGATTCAGTTGTCTGATGACCATCCAGTCACTGCTTCCAAGATGGTGCCTTATTGCTGTATACTCCAGAGGTGGGGATGCTGTGTCCTCACCTAGCAGAAGGCTGAAGGGCAAAAGGGACGAACTTCCTCTACCAAGCCTAACTCCATGCAGGAAGAAGGAACCCTCATAGCCTAATCACTTCTTAAAGGCCCCACTTCTTTTTTTTTTTCTTTTTTCTGGAGCATGGCACTGCTACAAGCAGAGGGCTCAGAGTAGGGATTTCCATTTTCCTCATACCCTGGTTCCATAAACAAACAAGATTTGGTCATGAGAAATTTATTATATTCACAGAGGATTTTCTTTCTTTCTTTCTTTCTTTCTTTCTTTCTTTCTTTCTTTCTTTCTTTCTTTCTTTCTTTCTTTCTTTCTTTCTTTCTTTCTTTATCATA
>NW_012102809.1:6263655-6266390 GCF_000951045.1 Mandrillus leucophaeus
TAGCATGAAGGGCTGTTGAATTTTGTCAAAGGCCTTTTCTGCATCTATTGAGATAATCATGTGGTTTTTGTCTTTGGTTCTGTTTATATGCTGGATTACATTTATTGATTTGCATATGTTGAACCAGCCTTGCATCCCAGGATGAAACCCACAGGCCTCACTTCTTAATATTATCACATTGGCAACACCTGAATTTTGGAAGGAACACATTCAAACCAAAGCATTCCACGACTCCGACCCTGGCACCCCAAATTCATGTCCTTCTCACATGCAAAATATGTTCATTCCATCCCAATAGCTCCAAATCTCTGAACTCATTCCAGTATCAACTTAAAAGTCTAAAGCCCACAGACTCATCTGAATCTGGTATGGGTGAGACCCCAGGCAGGAGTCATTCTAGGACAAATTTCCCTCCCTCCCACTGTGAGCATGTGAAATCAAACAAGTTAAATGTTTCCAAAATACTTTGGTGGTACAGGGACAGGGCAGACATTTCCACTCCAAAAGGGAGAAATAGGAAAGAGGAAAAGAATAACAGATCCCAAGGAAGTCCAAAACTTAACAGGGCAAATGTCATTAAATCTTAAGGCATTCAATCTTCTTTGATGCTACATTTTGGTATCTGAATTTACTGGGTGAGGGTTGATCCCCCACAGCCCTGGGCAGCCCCATCCCCATGGCTTTGCTGGGCTCAGCCCACGCAGCCGCTCTCAGGGGTTGGAGTTGGGTGCCTGTGGCTGTCCCCAGTTGACATTGCTTGCTAGTGTGAGTTCCAGAGTCCAAAGGCTGGAGAACCTGGAGTTCCGACGTCCAACGGCAGGAGAAGAAGGGTGTCTCAGCCCTGGTAAAGTGAGGGAGAGAACTTTGCTGTTCTTCTGCCTTTTTGTTCCATTCAGGCCCCCAGTCAGTTGGCCGGTACCTTCCCACATCAAAGGCAGATTTCCCCACACTTAGTCCATTGACCCACAGGCCAGTTTCCTTGGGAAACACCCTAGTCCAGAGTAAAACCAACTGGGTGTCCGTTTCCGCAGAAGAGGAATAGCTCAGTGCCTGCTGCAGCATTCGGAGTAAATGATACTTTATCAGCTTTCTGAGAATTCCTCAATTCAGCCAAGCTGACACTCAAAGTCAACCATCACGATCATTAATCCCATTATGAGGGCTCTGCCATCATGACCTAATCACCCCCCAAAGGCCCCACCTCCTAATACCATCTCCTTGGGGCTTAAGATTTTAACACATGAATTTTGGAGGTACACAAACATTCAGTCCATTGAAAATGCCTTATGCTTATATATAGCCTTATACTATTATAAAATTATCAATCCAAAGTAAATTGAAGGACTACGTAACAACAAAGCCACATACCTTTCTACTTCCAACTGACCCTAATTTGAGAAACCTTGAACAGAAGAATTCTAGCATCCTTTACAGTTCTTTTTCTTTTTACTTTTTGGAGATGGAGTCTCACTCTGTCGCTCAGGCTGGAGTGCCGTGGCATGATCTTGGCTCACTGCAACCTCCACCTCCACCTCCTGGGTTGAAGTGATTCTCCTGCCTCAGCCTCCTGAGTAGCTGGGATTACTGGTGCCCACGACCACACCTGGCTAATTTTTGTATTTTCAGTAGAGATGGGGTTTCTCCATGTTTACCAGGCTAGTCTCGAACATCTAACCTCAGATGATCCATCTGCCTCAGCCTCCCAAAGTGCTGGGATTACAGGTGTGAACCACCATGCCTGGCCCCATCCTTTACAGTTCTAACATGCGATGATTTTCTTTTCATTTTAATTGATTAGTTAACGTTTAAGAGACAGGGTCTTGCTATGTTGTCCAGGCTGTAGTTCAGTGGTTATTCAGAGGCACAATCATCAGGCACTACAGCCTGGAAATCCTGGGTTCAAGTGATCCCCACATCTCACTCTCCCCAGTAGCTGAGACTGCAGGTTCGGGCAATCATGCCCAACTAACATGCGATGATTTTCTGAGCCTGCAGTGGTGAGAGAGAAGGACCAGCTTGATGCAGCGAGGATAAGAGGGTTAACTGGAAAATAGTGACCTAAAGATCTAAAGTTTGTATGGAAAGCAGCATTTAAAAAAAATAGATAATAAAAATTAGCATTTAACTCAGAGAAACTGAAACAAAATAAGGGTAGAAAAAAGAGAGCAATTTTACTGCTTTGGTGAAAAGAAATCCTTCTTCAAATTTGAAAACGCTCAACTTTCAATCTTTTCTGACTCACTCGGCCCCATACCTAACAGGCTTAGTTAAAAAGAAATCATAAGAATAGTCAGCCTTTGGACTCTGGAACTCACACCAGCAAGCAATTATGACATTTGGTTTATATTTGAAGATGCTCAGGGTGCTATTTATTTTATTAATCATACATCAGAAGGGAATTCATGTTTACAGCTACTCACCTAGTATTACTAGTGTTATTTTGTGCCTTCCTTTCTGGCACTTTGTGTGTGTATATATACACACACACACAGTCATATATATATATATCTTTTTTCTTTTAAATTGAGACAGAGTTTTGCTCTTTTTTGCCCAGGCTGAAGTGCAACCTCCGCCTCCTGGGTTCAAGCGATTCTCCTGTTTCAGCCCCCCGAGTAGCTGGGATTACAAGCGCCCGCCACCACGCCCAGCTAATTTTGTATTTTTAGTAGAGACAGGGTTTCACCATGTTGGCCAGGCTGGTCTCAAACTCCTGACCTCAGGTGATCTGCCCACCT
>NW_012102809.1:6266805-6267358 GCF_000951045.1 Mandrillus leucophaeus
GATGACACAGCAAGAAGACCCTCCCACCTTCAACCATGGGATGACACAGCAAGAAGGCCTTCCCACCTTCAACCATGGGATGACACAGCAAGAAGGATCTCCCTAGATGCCAGCACCTTGATATTGGACTTCCCAGCCTATAGAATTGTGAGAAATAAATTTCTTTTCTTTATAAATTACCCAGTCTCTAGTATTCTGTTATGGCAGCACGAAACAGACTAAGACACATACTGAACAGGTTTTAGTCCCCCACCCCAGAGGGAGCAGGGCCCAGTCATTCTCTTGCCTCAGACTCAGAGTCCTTATCACATGAAGGCAGGTAGAGACTTACTAAGGACTGGCCTCTTATAAAGAATGAAAATTCACATGCCCCTCCTGGGTGTTAACTGATAAAAATATTTCTATTGTAGTGATGCTTAAATATATGTAATTATACAATTAAGTATAAATGCTGTCTTAGTCAGTTAAAGCTACTGAAACTAACTACCATACACCAGGTGGCTGATGAGCAACAGAAATTTATTTCTTGCTATTCTAGAGGCTGGAAGTCTGC
>NW_012102809.1:6272093-6302989 GCF_000951045.1 Mandrillus leucophaeus
TCACCATGTTGGCCAGGCTGGTCTCAAACTCCTGACCTCAGGTGATCTGCCCACCTCAGCCTCCCAAAGTGCTGGGATTACAGGCATGAGCCACCACGCCGGGCCTATATCTTTTACTTGCTATAATCGTGTATTCTTTTAAAACTTAAGATTGTAAGACGTGTTGTTCCCTGTTGCCACGAAGTGTTAGTTATACTTTTGTTGAGTGTAATAATATATTGCCTGGATATATCACAATTCATATAATCATCTTCCTGTCATTTAACCTGTCTCTGTTTGTCATGGGTGTAAAACAGTTCTGCAATGAACATCTTCTTGCATATAGCTTTTATTATCTTGTGGATTAATTTGTTTGGGCTAGATTCCTGGGTGGGAATTTCTGAGTTAAAAGGTGCTATTTTATTTCAAAAAAAGTTTCCAATGATCTAAGTAGAGATCTGAAGATAAAGTAGAAAGAAAGGCAGATTTGCAACAGATAGGAGCAAATTTTAAAATCCCGACGGAGAAGCAGGGGCTGTGTCACCCAGGCATAGATGGTCCTCTGAACACAGGGGTGTTTGGTGCTCATCTTTCTAAACCTTTCTTGATGCCCCCAGGCAAAGCTGCCGGGAGCTGAGCAACAAGAGTGATTCAGAAGCACTCTGCTCAGATCCACCGGAGGCAGCAACTCCAGCCGGTGTACAGACATAGTTACCAAGGAAACCTCTGTTTTTCCCCTATTTTCCAGGTTAACAGTCCTGAATCTGAGCTAGACGGTTGCATAGAATTAGTTAAACATAGGGAGAAGAAAGAAAATGGCTTTAAAAGATAATTTAACTATTAACCTCAGGAATCAGCACCAAGCGCAATACAGAGAACATTCTGGTCCATTCCTTTTTCTGTGTGACTTCATGGTTTGATCTTTTCTCTGAGATCAATTTATTTCCATGTTTCTTTAATCAAATAGAACCAGCAGCATCTTCCATATGCATCCAAAAAATAATCATGGTAGTGTCAAAGGTCGCTGCCACACAAGCCCACCAGGGCGCCTGTGGGAAATGCACTGAGGCCTAATAGGATGATTATTATGGCTTTATAGAAAGTAGGAACAAGGGGTCTCAGGCTCACATGCTCCATCCCCGGCATGACTCCACCGCTGCCAGACTTATTACCGTGGAAGTTTCAGGATCTGGGAACATGTTGCTCCTGGCTACTCACAGAGTGCTCAGAAGCTCCATGGCTTTCTTCTCACTGGATGTCTACATTCCTACCGGCTTTTCTCAGCTTTAAGAGCCAGCCACACAGAGGCTGAGAACTGGGTCCTGAGGTGGGTGGGTCGCTGCTGTTGCTTGGGTATGTCCTTGCAAGACCAGAATTCAGGATGTTGCTGCTTTCTACCAAGTGCGTTGTCTGTAGTTTGCGGTAACAGCCTTCTTTACAGCTTCGGGCTAACAAGACAGAACAGTAGAATTTACCACTTAATGATGCGTGACGCGTAGCGCACAAACTGGGTGTGCAAAAATAAATACCTTTTCACATTTTCTAACTCTGAGCGTCTATTCGGTCACATAAAAAACATAATGATGGTTGTTCCCGGGAGGTTTCCCCCTTCCTTAGCATTGGACTACCATCATGGGGTTTAACAAAGTCCCATTGCCCAGGGAGGCATCCGTTTGGTCTTTGGACATCAGCACAGGCAGGATGCAGCTGGGATGCCTGGTAACTCTCGCGCCCATATCACACCAGAGGAAAGTAATTCCTGTGCATGGGCCTGTGGCCTCATCCGTCTGGACCCCTCATGTGGCCATTTCCTTTCTGGAGTTTATTGACCTCTTTGAGGGGCAGCCTGGGCTTGGTGGTGGGCGGCAGCAGAAGTGGCAGGAGCATTTCTTTTAAGCCTGCGTGCTTCTTTCTTCCATTAGGTTTCCTCAAGGTGCTCTGTGAATTCCCTTTCCCTAAGTGTTTAGGGTTTGCTACAAAATAAGAAATCAAGAAGTGAGTTTCTTTTGTCACAGACCCTATTTAGAGCATTAAGCACTAGCTTCTCTCTCTCTCTCTCATATTAATATCTTAAAATAGCACTCTGCCAAATTACTCTTCTTGCAAATCCTTATGTTCACTTAAAGAAAGTGTACTTCTCATCCAGGTTTCCCATCATTTCCCAATGAGGTTGGACCTCTGTCTCTCCTAAATAGAACTCTCTCTCTCTCTCTCTCTCTCTCTCTTTTATGATCAAGTCCTGTTTATTTTAGAAGCACAAACAGTAGAACTAGAAAGGAGTGTTGAAAATAAGGCACCGGTCCCCTCGACAGGGCCAAATCTGGCACAGACTCTGTCTGGGCAATCAAGGCTGACTCAGCAGCCTCAATCTGCCTTTTCCTGTGAGGATAGGGTGTGAGGACAACCTGCATGCAGGTGAGTCTTCCATAAGGGTGAGGTTGAGGTAAGTTGGCTCTGGGTGTCTTTGGATCAGTTGCAAAAGGTCAGAGGATCCCCAATACCCTTGGCCAAGAGCATCCCAAGCTGGTTCTGTCTGCGCCCAGGCAAAACCACATTCTGGAGAGGAAGCCATGGTGCCTGGTGGGCACCAGGAAGGGCTCAGATGTTCAAGAACAACTTTCAGTGAGGCTTCATGGCCAGCAAGTATCTGCTTCCCCAGCCCAGTCATCTCTGCAGAGCCTTCAAAGAGGGAGCATCCCAGGCAGCCAGACTTCACATGCACATGCACAGCAGCACCTGGCTGTGTAGGAGACATGTTCTCCAGCCACCCTCAGGGTGGAGATGTGAACATGGACACTGGGTAAATATGGGCTTTACCGCAGATGACTGAGACACAGACATAGGAGGAGAGGCAGGCACAGCCACAAGACAGTGACCCAGCTGGGGAGGGGAGGGCTGTTCCAGATGTGAGCAGGGCTCTGTGGCTAGGGGTGAAGGGTGCCTTTGAGGGGGATGGGAGCATGGAGAAGTTTGGGTTGGGGGCCAGGAACAGGCATGCCAGGCTGGTCATGCCACCCAACCTTGAATTATACATGGCACTTCAAGGAGGTTCCTGACTCTTGGAAAGGCCATCCATGACTGCAAGTCCCTGTGTAAAGTTTCAAGTCAAATAGAGTAACTTATAAAAATAAAAGTACATCATGACAGCATTGAGCTTTTCCCAGGAATGCAAAGGAAAGAGGCCAATTAAGCCTCTTTTATTATAAATTACCCAGGTTCAGGTATTTGTTTATAGCAACATTCTTTGAATTACAAAACAAAATCCCAACAGCAAACTGGAGACGTCTTAAATGTTCATCTGTAGAATAATAGATACATGAAGCATGTTACAGTCATATAAGAGAGTAATATGCAGCAGTGAAAATGCATGCGCTAGTGTTATATATATTAACATGCATGATTTCAAAAATGTGTTGAGTAAGAAAAGTTACAGAAGAATATGTATCATCAAGATTTAGTTCTAATAAGTATAAAACATAAAAAAAAATACTATATCATATGGTTTAAATAATTGTACTCACTTAAATGTCTTGTTGAAATGTGATATAGTCAGGCTTTGTGTCCCCACCCAAATCTCATCTTGAATTTCAATCTCCATAATCCCCAGTGTCAAGGGAGAGACCAGGTGGAGGCAATTGAATCATGGAGACAGTTTCCCCCATGCTGTTCTTGTGATAGTGAGGGAGTTCTCACAAGATCTGATGGTTTTATAAGGGGCTCTTCCCCCTTTGCTCTACAATTCTCCTTCCTGCTGCCTTGTGAAGAAGGTGCCCTGCTTCCTCTTTGCCTTCTGCCATGATTGTAAGTTTCCTGAGACCTCCCCAGCCATGCTGAACTGTGAGTTAATTAAACCTCTTTCCTTTATAATTTTCCCAGTCTCTGGCAGTTCTTTATAGCAGCATGAAAACAGACTAATACCAAATGTAATCCCCAATCCTGGAGGTGAAGCCTGCTGGGAGATGTTTGGGTCAGTGGGGTAGATCCCTCGTGACTTGATGCTGTTCTTATGCTAGTCAGTGAATTCTCATGAGATGTGGCTTTTTAAAAGTGTGACATCTCCCCCAACACTCTTGCTCCTGCTTTGCCTTTTGTTATGATCGTAAGCTTCCTGAGGTCTCCCCAGAAGCAGATGTTGGCACTAGGCTTCCTGTATAGCCTGAAGAACCATAAGCCAATTAAGCCTCTTTTCTTATAAATTACCCAGTCTTGGGTATTTATTTATAGCAATGCAAGAATGGCTTAATACAGAAAATTGGTACCAAGGAGTGGGGCATTACTATTAAGATACCTAATGATGTGGAAGTAGCTTTGGAACTGAGTAATGTTCAGAGGTTGGAAGAGTTTGGAGGACTCAGAAGAAGACAGGAAGATGAGGGAAAATTTGCAACTTCTTAGAGACTGGGTAAATGGTTGTGACCAAAATGCTGATAGTGATATAGTCAGTGAAGTCCAGGCTGCTGAGGTCTGAGATGGAAGTGAGAAACTTATTGGGAACTGGAGTAAAGGTCATGAGTGTTATACCTTAACAAAGAACTTGGCTGCATTATGTCCATGCCCCAAGGATCTATGGACGTTTCAACTTAAGAGTAATAATCTTGGGTATGTGGCAGAAGAAATTTCTAAGCAGCAAAGCATTCAAGATGTGACTTGGTTGTTTCTAATGAACTATGCTCAGATGTGGGAGCAAAGAAATGCCCTAAAGTTGGAACTTAGGGAAACAAAGAATAAAAATTTGGAAAATTTGCCACCTGGATATATGGTACAAAAGAAAAGCCTATTTTCAGAGGAGGAACTCAAGCAGGCTGTGGAGAAACCACTTGCTAGAGACATTTGCATAACTAAAAGGGAGTGCTAATATCCAAGACAATAGGAAAAAGGCCTCTAGGGCTCTTCAGAAGTCTCTGAGGCAGCTTCTCTCATCACAGGCCCAGAGGCCCAGGAGGACTGAATGGCTTTGTGGGCCAGGTCCAGGGCCTGTGCAGCCTCAGTACACTGCTTCTCACATTCAGGCCACCCGAGTTTCAGCCTCAGCTCAGAGGACCCCAGATACAGCTTGGGCTGCCACTTTGGAGAATGCAAGCCATAAGCCTTGGCAGCTTCCATGTGGTGTTAAGCCTGCAGACACACAGAGTGCAAGAGTAAAGGAGGCTTGGCAACCTCTGCCTAGATTTCAGAGGGTATATGGAAAAGCCTGAATGCTCAGGCAGAAGCCTGCTGCAGGGGCAGAGCCCTCATGGAGATACTCTACTAGGGCAGTGCAGATGGGAATTGTGGGATTGGAGCCCCCACACAGAGTCCTCACTGGGGCACTGCCTAGTGGAGCTGTGACAAGGGGAGGGGTCACCGTCCTTCATATCCCAGAAGGGTAGATCCACTGGCAGCTTGCATCCTGCACATGGAAAAGTGGCAGGCACTCAGTAAGCTGTGAGGGCAGCTTCAGGGGCTGAATCCAGCAAAGCCACAGGGTCAAAGCTCCTCAAGGCCTTGGGAGACCACCCAGCATACGACGTGCCCAGAATGTGGGACATGTAGTCAAAAGAGATTATTTTGAAGCTTAAGACAGTGACTGCCCTGATAGGTTCTGAACTTGCATGGGGCCTGTAGCTCCTTTCTTTTGTCTGATTTCTCCTATTTGGGATGGAAATATTTACCCAATGTCTGTACCCTGATTGTATCTTGGAAGTAAATAACTCATTTTGATTTTATAGGCTCGTAGGTGAAAGGAACTCATTCTAGATGAGACTTTGGACTTGGGACTTTTGAGTTAATACTGGAAAGAGTTAAGATTTTGGGGGGCAATTGAGAAGGCCTGATTGTATCTTGCAATGTAAGAAGGACATGAGATTTACTGGGGGAGGAGGCAGAGGCTGAATGATATTGTTTGGATATTTGTCCCCACTGAAATCTCTTGTTGAAATGCAATCCCCAGTGCTGGAGGTGGTGCCTGGTGGGAGGTGTTTTGGTCATGGGGATAGATCCCTCATGGTTTGATGCTGTTCTTAGGCTAGTGAGCAAGTTCTCATGAGATCTGGTTGTTTAAAAACTGTGGCATCTCCCCTGCCACTCTTGCTCCCCCTTTGTCTTCTGCCCTGATTGTAAGCTTCCTGAGGCCTCCCTAGAAGCAGATGTTAGCGCTGTGTTTCCTGTGCAACCTGTAGAACCATGAGCCAATTAACCTGTTTTTCTTATAAATTATCCAGTCTTGGGTAGTTCTTTATATTGATACAAGAACAGTTTAATATGCTACATACTACATAGAAATACAGGCATATGTACTAACGGTATAAAGAAAAGTGTGATGATTATAAACCCTAATTTCAAGGTGGTGTTTATCTGTTTGTGGGGAGGTCAATATGCAGCCTGGGACTGGGTACCCCGAGGGCTTCCAATGTACTGATAATGTTTTATTTCTTCCATTGGATGGTGGATGCACAGTAGTTCACTGAATTATTCTATATGCATTGTGTACATTTTAAATATTTCACCATATTTCCAAATAAATATTGAATTAGTTATAAAATGAAAAGCAAAAAGAGGAAGCAATAAAGGGAACTCCGATTTGGATTTATTGTTGATCTATGAAGATGAATTGTGTAAGAATCTTGGCAGAAAGGAAAATTTCAGAACAGATTCTTGATGCTGAGCATATATACATATACCCTAGACTTTGGGGAAAGAAATTTTTAAAAAGAAAATACGTAAGAGTTACATTGACAGAGACTCAAACTTAAATTGTAAGTATTTGAGTCCAAGGGATGTAAAATCCCACCAAGTGGCTGACACACAGCCATTCTCCAATGCCCCTAACAACCCCTGGGGATTTGTGCAGAGCTTAGATTTTACAGGCCTTCTTCATAAGGTGGAAACAGTGCATCACTAAAAAGAAGCAAAACAGAGGCAGGAGTGATAGAGCAAGAAGACTAAGCCCAGAATAAGCTGATGCTCACCAGAATACTGGAGCCCACAGAACATCCCTGCAGAGCAGAAAGCCTGGCACCTGCCCAGGGTGTGCAAAGGTCTGCTGATCTCCAGTAGCTGACAGAGGCTGAGAGCGATCACCTGGCTCCTGGTGGCCTCTGGGGAGCTCTTCCAGCATGAGAGAGAGCAGAGTCTTCAAAAGCTCGTCACTAGCCAGCTGGCCTGAGGGACAGCAGTTCCTGAGTGGCCCTCTGTTTTCAGGAACTCAGATCAGAGGCCACAGAAGGACCTCACAGGAGGATCACGCTGCTGTCATTTGGATACCAGGGGCCAGGACATGGGCCAGGAAGCTGGTGTCTGGTAAGTGTCATTTTGTTTCAAAAAAGACAAATAAAAAGAATGTCAACAATTTGATTTTAATTTTTTTTGCAGAAGCCTTCCTCCCTTCTTCCTGTCCTTTCTTTTTTCCTCTTCCTTCTTTCCCTCCTTCCTTTTTCCCCTTCTCCTTCCCTTCCATCAGCGCTTTCTGTGCCCAGAAAATGCCATGCACCACTGTGCTGGTCCTCTTGTTCCTTGCATTGTCAGTTGCATTTCTGTGTCATGTATCTAGACTCCCAATTATAGGCCCAGTGCTATTTTTCTTTATTATCTCCAGTGTCTGGCACAGTGCTAGTCATGAAATACACTTTCCAAGTATGTTTGTTGAAGGAAGGAAGGAAAGAAGGAGCAACCCTCTTGGGGATAATGCTGCCTGAGCTCCCTGAAGTTCATGAGGCTATGAATAAAGAATGAGGACCCCCTGTTCCCCACCCTCCCAGCCTTGTCATGGTGGCTGGGTGTGCAGGGATGGAAGCTGTGTCTTTTGCAAAGTGTTCTCCACCCAAGGGCGTAAATTACATCATAAGTCAAAACCAGTAGGGGAGTCTCCCGAGCCGTCGGTGCACATAGCTCCATGCGGTGCTCTGTGAATGCGCTTCTGATGTGTGCAGGTGCATGCGATGGAATCCATTCATGCTATGAAGGGTGGTAACATTTGAAAAGAGATGAAGGGGAAGGAGAAGGAACAGCTGTGGGGTGCGTGTGGTGAGTTCAGTTCAGATGGCTGTGAGTGTTTGGTGGGACTGGGGTTAGTCGAGGGAGGAGGCAGAGACAGGGGAAGGAAGGTGCAGTACAGAGGTATAAAGAGGCCAGAGGTGTTCAGAACTGTAGGTGGCTCTTGGGGCGGCAGATAAAACGGGCCTGAAGGGGCGGGTCAGGGCTCTGTTAGGCAGGCCTCCGTCACAGGCTCATGAGTGGAAATTTCACCCTGAGAGGAGACCTCAGACAGATTTTAAGCAAGAGCCTGACATCAGAAAGACAGAAAGGTGTCATGTGAGGAACAGTGCAGGGATGAAATGCTGCTGGTCTGAGGCCACACAGGCAGTGGCTGGAACTCAGGATGTCATGAGACCCAAAGCAAGCCAGGCCTGGTAGGGCTGGGAGATGGGCATGGGTCTGAGAGGTGTTGTAGAAGGCAGAGTGTGCAGGGTTTTGTGCTGAGAGGGGGAAGATACTGAGGTCAATATCTGACATTTTAAGCTCCAGGAGACTGGGAAACATTAAGATAGTGCGATGGACAATTTAACGTGTCATCTTGGCTGGGCCACTGGGTGCCTGGGTATTGGGTCAAACATTATTCTGGGCATGTCTGTGAGGTTTTGGATGAGGTTAACATTGGAATCAGTAGACTGAAGAAAGCAGAGGGCCCTCCCCAATGTGTGTGGGCCCGGTCCAATTAACTGAAGGCCTGAGTAGAACGAAAAGGCTGAGTGAGAGGGAACTCTTCCTCATATCTGACCTCTGAACTGGGACACAGGTCTTCTGCCCTCGGACGGGAGCTACACTAATGGCTCTCCTGGGTCTCCTGCTGGCTGACTGCAGATCTGGAACTTCTCAGCCTTCACAGTCATGTGAACCAGTTTCTTGTCATAAAGGTATTTACACACACACACACATACACACACACACACCCCACTGGTTCTGTTTCTCTAGAGAACCCTGATGTATTTGATGTATAGAGATAGAGTCTACAGGAAAGTTTGATTTCTGGACTAGAGCACAGAAGTCTGGCTCAGACAGAGCAACACTTCAGTGATACATGAACCACTGAAACAGTGATTGTGAGAGAAGCTTAGAGCAGTCCTGGGAAGCTCACGTTCAGGGGATGAGAGTCAGGGAAGACGGGCCTGATTTCAAGCTGAGACCTGAAGCAGGAGTAAGAGTTTCCCAGGCCAGGCTCTGTGGTGGGTAAGCTGAGGGCCCAGCTGGGCACGGGCATAGCAGGTGCAAAGGCCCTGGGGCCAGGAGGAGCCTGGCGTGCTGGAGGGATTGCAGCAAAAGGGTCTGGCAAGGATGTGGTTGCAGAGGCAGGCAAGGGTGGGGCCAGCCATGCAGGAGCTCTCATAGCCCTGGCACTAAAGGCCCGTCTGTACCTGGTAACAGCACTAATGAAGGGAGGTGGTGGTGACAGATGTCAATAGAAGCATATTCTTTCTGGTTTATCATCCCAAAAACATATGATCCTGGATATGACTTATGTTTTAAATATGTGAACATTATTGTCCTTTCTTGGACATCCACTGCCCAGGGCAGACCTCTGCCCTGATGGGTCCTCAGGCACTGGGTGTATTACCTATGTCTTTACTTTTCCGTATTCATTCATGACACTTTGACATCTGAGGCCTTGGTGACCCTGGGGGGACTGCCCCTCCCAGGGCTAGCTAATTCCTAGAGATAGCAAACTCCTCTGCGAGTTCATCTTGATATGAAAACCCACCAATCTGGAGGCCACACCCAACCACCTTCCCTGTCAGGCTCTCACATGAGGGCTACTGTCTATCCACCTGCCTTAGTTACCCCAGGGCCATTGCCAGACATTAGGGACAGTCATCTGCCCCAGAGCCCTGAAATTAGTTAAACTAGGTGATCCTAAGCCTATGTGCTCCGCTTATCCACTCCTCCCGTGGAAACCATAAAAAGGCTCCAGCCCACAGTTCCTCCCTCTCCCTGTGTTCCTGACTGGCCCAGTGTCTCCTGTGAGGCCCTGTGTGCTGTGCTGGGCCTCCCGTTTCTAGGGATGTATGAGCAGAATAAGCTTCTTCCTTCATGACAGTCATTTTTGTGTCTGTGTACCTTATCATCCTTAATTAAAACAGATCCTGGGGACCCTTAAAACACAGGTAAGCACTTGCTCATCCATTCTTCAGGAGGCTAAGTCTGGATCATTCGCCTCTGTCTCTTCTCAAACCCTTTCAGGGTGTAGCATGGGGCTGGGGTTGCAATAAAGGCTCAATGAACGTGGCTGGCTGAGCTCTCCTGTGCTGTCCACCAGGCCTCCCCATCGGGTCTGTGCCTCCCATCGGGTTGTCTGTGTGTCTGTCTGATGTGGGGTGTCAGAGGCACAGACACGCCAGTGTGTTGTGTTTCTCTCAGAGGCAGCCTCGGGGCTCTGCCTGCCAAGGGTGAGGACAAGGAGGTGCCCGGTGGTGACGTCTTAGACTTCATCTGAGCCTTCAGCAAGTCATAATCTTTTTGCTGGTGGAGGGTCTTGCTCCACTGTGGATGGCTGCTAACTGACCAGGGTGGTAGTTGCCAAAGGTGGAGGTGGCTGTGGCAATTTCTTAAAATAAGGCAACAGTGAAGTTTGCCTCGGCAATTGACTCTTCCTTTCACGAAAGATGTCTCTGTAGCATGTGATGCTGTTTGATAGCATTTCACCCCCAGTAGGACTTCTTCCCAAATTAGAGTCCGTCCTCTCAAACCCTGCCACTGCTCTGTCAACTGAGTCGATGTGACATTCTAAATCCTTTGTTGTCATTTCAACGAGGTTCACGGCATCTTCACCAGGAGTAGATTCTGTCTCAAGAAACCACTTTCTTTGCCCATCCATATAAAGCAGCTCCTCATCTATTTAAACATTATCATGAGATTGCAGCAATTTGGTCACATCTTCAGGCTCCACTTTTAATTATAGTTCTCTTGTTATTTCCACCACATCTGCGGTGACTTCCTCTGGTAAATTGACCAAAGTCTCAATTGAGCCTCTTGAAGTCATCCAGGGTTGGAATCAACTTCTTCCAAACTCCTGTTAATGTTGGTATTTGACCTCCTCCCATGAATCATGAATGTTCTTAATGGCACCTAGAATAGTGAATTATCTCAGAAGATTTTAATTTCTTTTGTCCTGATTCATCAGAGGAATCACCATCTGTGGAAGCTATAGCCTTACAAAATGTATTTTTTAAATAATAAGAATTGAAAGCCAAAATGACTCCTTGATTCCTGGGCTGCAATGGCAACATTCATCTCCTTGTACATCTCCATTAGAGCTCTTGGGTGACCTGATGCTCAATAAGCAGTCGTATTTTGACAAAATATATATATATTTTTTCTGAGCAGAGGGTCTCAACAGTGGGTTTAAAATATTCGGTAAATCATGATATAAACAGATGTATTGACACCCAGCATTTGTTGTTCCATTTGTAAAGCACAGGCAGAGTAGATTTGGCATAAGTGTAAGTGCTCTATGATTTTTGAGCGGTACATGAGGACTGGCTTCAACTTCAAGTCACCAGCTGCACTAGCCCCTGACAAGAGAGTCAGCTTGTCCTTTGAAGCTCTGAAGCCAGGCATTGACTTCTCCTTTCTAGCAATGAAAATCTTAGGTGGCTTTTTCTTCCAATAGAAGGCTCTTCATCTCCATGAACAATCTGTTGCTTAGTGAGTGACCTTCATATCAATGATCTTAGCAAGATCTGGAGCGCTTGCTGCCTCATCTTGCACTTTGATTTTATGGAGATAGCTTCTTTCCTTAAACCTCATGAACCAACCTCTACCAGGTTCCAACTTCTCTTCTGCAGCTTCCTCACCTCTCTCAGTCTTAATAGAACCAAAGAGTTAGGGCCTTGCTCTGGATTAGGCTTTGGTTTAAGGGAATGTTGTGGTTGGTTTGATTTTCTATCCACACCACGCAAACTTTCTCCATATCAGCAATAAGTCTGTTTCACTTTCTTATCATTTGTGTGTTCACTGCAGTAGCACTTTTAACTTTTTTCAGGAACTTTTTATTTGCATTCACAGCCTGCCTCTTTGGCACAAGAGGGCTAGGTTTCAGCCTCTCTTGGCTTTCAACATACCTTCCTCACTAAGCTTCATCATTTCTGGCTTTTCATTAAAGTTGGGAGACATACCACTTTTTCTTTCACTTGAATACTTATAAGCCATTGTAGGGTTATATTAATTGGTCTAATTTCAATATTGTTGTGTCTTAGGGAATAGCGAGACTTAAGGAGAGAGAGAGAGATGGGAACAGCCTCAGTGAAGCGGTCAGAACACACACGACATTAATTGATTAATTCGTTGTCTTATATGGGTGTGGTTTCTCGTGCCCAAAAATAATTACAGTAGTAACACCAAAGATCACTGATTACAGATGAGCATAACAGATATAATAACAAGGAAAGAGGTTGAAATATTGCAAACACTACCAAAATGTGACACAGAGACAGGAAGTGAGCACCTATAGACTTGCTCAATGCCAAAGAGACGCTGACAACAACGTTCTCTTTCTCAAAGAACTCTGATGAGAAGTTTAAAAATACATTTGACCTTGGAGGACTCATTGTTTTGGAAGCCACGGAGACCGGCATCATGCAACCCAAAAGAAGGATTGCAGCTGTGATGTGTGGGACGGGCACAAGCGGCCTCTACAACCAATTTACCATGTTGCCATGAACCTTCAGTTTGTAAAAAATGCAATCTCTGCAAAGCACAATAAAGCGAAGTGCAATAAAATCAGCTATGCCTGTATAAAAAGTGCCTGGCATATGGGAGATGGCTCATGCGTGGTACTTATTATTATTGGTAGTTTTCATGTGCTGACCCCAGGAATACATAGATAGATTAACCCAGAGGAACTCTAGGGAAACTTACGTTAAGTCTTATGTCGCTTTCCTCCAGATATCATGGGAACAGACATGTCTTGGAGAGATGCACACTGGGATCTGTCCAGGATCAGAAACTCCTGGAGCCAGCCCAGCCAGAGGTACTGCTCAAGGACTTGCTCTCCAAAGCTTCCAGTCATGAAAGTGCTCAGCCCAAGGTGGGTGCCAGGGTGACCGTGCCCCAGGGAATGCTGGGCTTCTTTCTCTGCCTGGTTCAGCCCAAGCCATTTAAGGCAACTGTGGGTTCACAGCAGTACCTCTAACTCTTCCCACCCCATGGAGACCTGGGCATGCATGAAAGGCTAGGAGGACAGCATAGAATTTGGCCACTGGCCCCTATGGCCATGGGTGGTGGTTGGTAACTGAAGAAAGAGATGAAGGCTTGTCAGGGAGGTGCTTGAACCCTGTCTGGAAGCCCACAGAACCGAGATCGGAGGCAGTGGAGGCACTGCTGCCTCCTGGGCTCTAAATGAGCAAATGTTTGGGAACGAGGATGCCAGAACAAAGCTGCCTGCGCTCCTGTCCCGGTCCCTTCTCAGCTCAAGTCACACATGTGCTAAGAGGCTTTTGGCTCCAAGTGGCTGGTAGACATTGGCTGACAGATTTGGGATCTGATAAGAGGCTGTTGATTTCATTCGTTTGTGCAATGTCGGAGATAAATTTTAACAGTTAAAATGGGGAAGAAAAAAAAGCCCTAGAACTTTGCCAGCATCACAACTCTGCCTGTTTCTTCTAACGGATTTCTTGAAACTGTCAACTGCCTGAGCTGGAGGAGCCTATTTATAAGGAGTGTTGTCATGTGTCTTCGGGGGAAGCAGGACCGTCCGAGGGGTTGGCTGGCCCTTCACAATGTGACCCTGCTCCCATGGGCTCCCTCTTTCCTCCTGCACAGCCCTGGGGTGCAGGGCTCCCTCTGGAAGGCAACGGCTTCCAGTGACTCAAAGGCCTGCAGGGTCCTGTGATCCCAGCATCACGGCGGGTCTACTCACAGAAGCAGCAATTTTATCAGTAGTATTAATTATCCTCTGCAAAAAGAGACGCTGACAACAATGTTCCCTTTCTCAAAGAACTCTGATGAGAAATTTAAAAATACATTTGGCCTTGGAGGACTCATTGTTTTGGAAGCCACGGAGATCTGCATCATGCAACCCAAAAGAAGGATTGCAGCTGTGATGTGTGGGACGGGCACCAGTGGCCTCTACAACCAATTTACCCTGTGTCTTGACTTCTCTGAGAGTTGCCTTGGGTTTAACAGTGATCCCATTTCCTCCCAAAGGGCCACTGGGAGATCAGAGAGTATCAAGTTTATATCCACAAAACTATACAGTTTCAAGGTGTTTCCAAAGCACCTCCTCTGATCCTCATATCCTCCAGGGTGACAAGCACTACAGGGTATTTGCATTTGCTCTGAGATGAAGATATGACCATAGGGTTGTACCCAGAAGGTCTCATGACTCTGGACATCCAGCTCTTTCCACCACACTCCAACGTTCTCAAAGGGAGAAGTGGTCCAGGTTTCCTTCTGAGAGCGAATATCACTTCCAGCACAAGCTGCAGCCTGCATCCCAGCCAACCCTGCTGATGCCTCCAAGGATGTGAGTTGCCCACATCATGGGAACCCTTTGCTGGTCTGAAAAATATCCCAGAGCTTGTTCCTTTGAACCTTGTGTGTGGAGAGCTTTGACTTAAATGTGCCATGCATAGAATGAACCCCTGCAGGGGTGTGTCACCCCTTGGCTTCTCAGGAAGACCACCCGCTTTTTTGACACTGTCCCTGGAATGACCAACTGTGGCCTTTGTACAAACTGTTCAGGCTTGAGAAATGCACATCCTTATTTACAACGGACATGTGGCAAGTCTTGAAATTGGATCCGCAAAGTGTGGTTTCTACAAGAACTAAAGCTCCCAAAGCAGTTTTGAGAAGAGAGGGACATAGGCTAGCATGGATTTTGGCATGGATTCTTTTCCTTTGCTCTTAGGATGTGTGTGATCTCAAAGAGTTTGCCAGCAGGCTATGGGAACTCCATCCTCACACACTCAGCTCTGCCTCAGGTGGCAGGGGCCCTGGCTAGGGTTTGGCTGTAATATTCAGGACTGAACAAGCATCCTGCACACTGGTGAAGGGAGGGGTCCTCTGGAGACCATGCCTCTCCTACAGCAAGCCCCAGGTGGGAGGGATGTGCCAGTGCCTTCTCACCCCCACATGCCTGGGTGCTGCCCTTCGTCTTGCTGTTTCCTATCACACCTGCTCTCAGGAACAGGTGCAACACAGTCCCACTAGGTGCGTAGCTACTCACACTGTGCCACGGACGCTCCCAGGAACACCAGCCCCTTAAAGCCTGGGAGGAGAGGGCTGGAATTCTAGGCAACCTTGAGCTAGGGAGGGCTCCTTTGAACTGGGGGATTCTTAATGTCTTTGGAGTCTTATTCTTCTCAAAAGTCCCTCTGGAGCAGCCTGGTCTTGGGGATTGGCCAGAGGGAAAAGTTTATGGCAGCACTTCCATCAAAAGACACCACAGCATCACATCAACCAACGACCACCTGTAATGATTTCACTTTTATCAGTATACACATGATTAAAAACTTTAGAAACTGGACCGCTCTTCTGTTCTACTAACCAAATGCTCAATACCATGAGTCATGTGAGAGGACTCTTGCCCGTGTTAAGTTATGTGGCCTTTTTCTTTTGGCTGGGGATGGTATACTTCATTGATAGTGCCTGAGAAGCTGGAGCTCCCGAAGCCCCTCCCCTTCCTCCAGGAGTCTGGAATGGAAACTGACTTTGGGAAGCCTGAGTGGGGCAATAACTCCCCAGTAGCTGGGGGTTCACTCTTCCTCTTGTGCTATTGGTGGAGCTGGTGGTCCTGGGGTCTTACTCCTTGGAGGCCATGTGGACCATAAGGTCCACCACCCTGTTGCTGCTGCCAAATTCATCCCAGGAAAGGAGCCTGACAAAGTGGCCATTGAAGTAATGCCAGTCCTGGCATTGAAGGTAGAAGAGTGCGGGTGCCACTCTTAAAGTCAGAGGAGACAACTTGGTCCTCAGTGTAGCTGAGGATGCCCTTGAGGGGGCCCTCCGATACCTGCTTCACCATCTTCTCATGCCATCACATTTCACAGCTTTCTGCAGATGGTAGATGAAAACCATGACCAACATGGCTCTTATGGGTGGAAACACAGAAGGCCATACCTGTGAGCCTCTCATCTGGCTCAGTGATGACCTTGCCCATAGCCTCAGCCACACCAGTAGACGCAGGGATGATGTTCTGTAGCAGTGATGCCAAAGTTTCTCCAACAGTCTTCTGGGTGGCAGTACTGGCATGAACTATAGTCATAGATGACCTTGGCGAAGGGTGCCAAACTTTGATGGTGCAGGAGGCGTTGCTGACAATCTCCAGAAGAGAAATCATACTTCTCATGGTTCACACCCATCACAAACATGGAATCTGCACAAGAGCATGAGGGGCACGGATGATGACAGTTTTGGCTACTTCAAGTGAGCCCCAGTCTTCTCCATGGTGCTAAAGACACCAGTGGGCTCTGCATCATATTCAGCACCAGAGTTGCCTCATTTGATGTTGGCGAGATCTTGCTCCTGGAGGATGGAGATGAGCTTCCCATTGATTACAAGCTTCCTGTTCTCTTTCCTTGACTATGCCATTGGACTTGCCATGAAATATACTGGAACATGTAGACCATGGAGTTGAGGCCAATGAAGAGATCGTTGATGATGCCAATGTCCTTTTTGCCAGAGTTAAAAGCTGCCCTGGTGACCAGGTATCAAATATGGCCAAATCCATTGACTCAGACTTTCACCATTGTATCCTGGATGAGGCTGACACTGCACGAGCAGATGTGGCTGTTTGTCGAACACAGAGGAGATAAGAGTCATAGCTTTTCTCTTTTAAAAACAGACTTCATTTTCTGAGCAGTTCTAGGTTCACAGAAAAATTGAGCAGAGTACAGACATATCCCAGGTACCTTTGTCCCTACACGCGCATAACTTCCCTCATTATCAACATCCCCCACCAGAGCGGCGTGTTTGTTTCAATTAATGAACCAAGATTGACACATCTCTATCCCCAGAGTCCATGGTTTACTTTAGGGTTCACTCTCTGCATTGGGCATTTTATGGGTTTTGACAAATGCATTATGACATGTATCCATCATTATAATATCAGAGTAGTCTCACTGCCCTACAAATCCTCTGTAACCTACTAATTCATCCCTTCCTCCCGCTTCCCCCTTGGCAACCACTGATCTTCTTACCCTCTTCATAGTTTCACCTTTTCCAGAATGTCATACAGTTGGAATCGTACAGTATGCAGCTTTTTCAGATTGGCTTCTTTCACTCAGTAATATGCATTTAAGTTTCCCCCATACCTTTTCATGGCTTTGTAGCTCAATTCTCTTTGGTGCTAAGTAATATACCATTGTCTGCATGTACCCCAGTTTATCCCCTCACCTACTGAAGGATATCTTGATTGTTTCCAAGTTTTAGCAAATATTAATAAAGTGGCTCTAAACATCCACGTGCAGGTTTTTGTGTGGAAAAGGTTTTCAACTCCTTTCATAAATAAGGGGTGTGGCTGCTGGAAGTTAACGCAACTTTTACTTTGCCTTGATGGCTCTCAACCCAGGCTGCCCTTTGCAACCATCTAGTGAGCATTTAACAAATCCCTGTGCCCACCCCCACCCAGGCCACTTAAACCAGACTCGATGAGGGTGGGGCTTGAACAAAGTGTTAGCCAACCCATTGGGAGGTCCTCAAGTGCAGCCGGTGTTGAGCATCACCAATTCAGAGGCTGACACCAGATTCCCGAGTTTCCGCAGATTTCTACTCAGCTTCTCTACCAAGAGACATTCAGACTCTGAGAGTAGTAAGAAAATGGTTAAATGACCAAGTATTTGTTATATTTTATAAAACATTTCTTTTTAAAAATTTATATATATATGTGTGTGTGTATGTGTATATATGTATATGTGTGTGTATATATATAAATACACACACACACACACACACACACATATATATATATATATATATAGAGAGAGAGAGAGAGAGAGAGAGAGAGAGTCTCGCTCTGTTGCCCAAGCTGGAGTGCAGTCGTGTGATCATGGTTCACTGCAGCGATGAACCCAAGGGCCCAAATGATCAAGTGATTCTCCTGACTCAGCCTGTAGCTGGAACTACGGGCACGTGCCATCACACACAGCTATTTTTTTTTTTTTTTTTTCTGAGATGGAGACTTGCTTTGTCACCCAGGCTGGAGTGCAGTGGTGCAATCTCAGCTCACTGCAACCTCCACCTGCCAGGTTCAAGCGATTCTCCTGGCTCAGCCTCCTGAGTAGCTGGGATTACAGGTTGGCACCACCGTGACTTTCTGTATTTTTAGTAGATACAGGGTTTCACCATGCTGGCCAGGCTGGTCTCATGATCCTCCCACCTCGGCCTCCCAAAGTGCTGGGATTACAGACGCCCAGCTAATTTTTTTAACTTTTTTGTAGAAATGGGGTCTCCCTATGTTGCCTAGGCTGGTCTCAAACTCCCGGGCTCAAGTGATCCTCCTGCCTCAGCCTCCCAGAGTGCTGAGATTTCAGGTGTGAGCCACTGCGCCTGGCCTATGAAACATTTTTATTTTCATTTCTAGAAAAATCAATTTCATTTTTCTAGAGAGTTTCTATATGAAGTTAACATCAGCCCTTTTTCACTCCCTTTGACTGACAACAGGCCCCAGAAGGTCTCCTTTTAATGAATTTGAGCATCCCTGGGCCCAGTCAAGCCACCTTGGGCATTCCAATCAATTCCAACTTCTCCCAGCTCCCCGGGGCAACAGTTCTTGGTGTGAGGAACACGAACTTGATCCAAGTCCCTTCCTTCTGTGCCAGCTTGACCTAGCCAGTTCCTTACGGCTAACAGAGTGGACATCTGTCACTGTCTGCCTGGGGCAGGGTGAAGACCAGGAGATGTCTGAGGTGGAGGGGTCCTTGGTGGGGGGTGGGGTGGAGTCCAGGCCAGTCCTCTGTGTGTTTATGTTGAAGCAGTGGTTATTTATTTCTTTGAGACCGAATCTTGCCCTGTTGCCCAGGCTGGAGTGCAATGGCGCAATCTCGGGTCACTGCAACCTCCGCCTTCCAGGTTCAAGTAATTCTCCTGCCTCAGCCTCCTGAGTAGCTGGGATTACAGGCGCCTGCCACCATGCCTGGCTAATTTTTTGTATCTTTAGTAGAGACAAGCTTTCACCATGTTGGCCAGGCTGGTCTCGAACTCCTAACCTTGTGATCCGCCCATCTTGGCCTTCCAGAGTACTGGCATTACAGGTGTGAGCCACAGAGCCCAGCCCCAGAATGTCTTTTTAATACACATTGAACAGATATAAACTGAGTAGCTCTCCTTGGATAGTGGGCTGGAGGGTCAGGCCCCCGCCATGCGACATCCCCTGCTTGACGACCTGGTGCCTCAGGCACTTCTGAGAAACTTGTAGAGTCCCAAAGGCAACATGTTGAGCCTTATTTTCCACAGATGACATGGGGATAGGTTGGGCAGCGATCCTAGAAGAAACCCCCCCATTTCATAAGATCTGTTGGGGCCAGCCTTTCAGTCTTTAGATGTGTCTTGTGTGCGAGGCACTGTAGCTCCTCTCCAAATGGTGTTAAGTGTCTCCCTACTCTCCTCCCCCTTGTTCCTCCCACCTGTGTTCTGTCCTTGCCCTCCCTGCTCTCTCCTTCCCCACCCCTCCCTCCGCCTTCCCTCCTCCCCCTCCCCAGGCCAACTCTGAAGGACAAATGTCTTCCTCCAAGAGAGGCAGTTGCTCTCAGATGAGGAGCTAACCTACGAATGCTCAGATGCCCCAATGTTAGGGGAAATCATCTTCCTTGAAAGTCAGACCCTAAGCATTTGGGCTCTCCCAGGTTTCCCTCGTCCTGAGTGGAGCTTGGAGCCACTGAATCCAGGGCAGCTGAGCAAGCAACTTCTAAGCAAACGAGTGTGGGGCTCTGAGTGGGAGAGAGGAGGAAGTCTGAGAGTGAAAAAGGAGTCTGTTGCTCTTCCACTTCTTCCTCCCCTCCTTCTACTTTCTCTCTTGCTTTCTCTGCCTTTCGTTGCTTTGACTCTCCAGAAATTCTCCCTGGAGCTGCAAAGTGGCGTCACTGAAACTTTCCAGAAATGAGCTGAAGTCACTCAAGGAAGGCCTTGGCAACTAGGGTTTGGCCCAGTGGGCAACGCATCATAGACATTCACATGCGCTCCAGCACTGAACACTGTGCAACCTGGCAGGTAAGTACTCAATCTTTATGATGGTGGTAATGAAGCGAGATAACACCTCCAGTGCACGCTTCCTTTCTCTGCCCCTGGAACATCCCTGAAGCACGTGTGGTGCAGGATCTTTGAAGCAGTAATCATGAAATGTTTGGCACTGAGGTGTCTGCTCTGACCCAGGAAGAGGCGTTAGAGGAATTCTGTGGAAGGTTTGCAGAGGTCATTGACCCAGGATGCTGCTGGAACCCCAGCAGGAGGGGAGGTCCCAGGAATAGCACATCACTTGTCCTGCACAAAGGGAACCACTGGGAGCCCAGAACGGAAAAAACACCATGTGTTTCTTACTCCTGCTGCAAAGGAAGAGGAGAGACCTGGAGAAGGTTGCAACAAGAGCAGCTGAGATGACCACGATTAAGGAGACATGGCTGCAGAGGGCAGACTCCAAAAGGACTCTCAAAGGTCAGTGGCTGGGGGTTGTTAGGGCTCATTCATGATGATGCCTGCTACAAAGAGCTTTAAAACAGGCAGCAACTCCAAAAAGTCAACAATGAAAACACAAACATCCCAGTGAAAAAGCAGAGAGAGGACTTGAGCAGACATTCTTCAAAGGAGACAGATAGCCATTCAGCACAGGAAAAGGAGCTAAACCTCGATAATCATTAAGAAATGCAAATCAAAACTACAGCGAGATACCACCTCACACCCATTAGAATGGCCATAGCTAAAAATAAACAGAAAATAACAGGCATTGAAGACATGACAAAACTGGAACCCTCATGCATGGTCGGTGGGAATGTAAAATGATACAATCGTTGTGGACAACAGTATTGAGGTTTGTCAAAATAAATAAATAAACATAGAATTATCATATGATCCAGCAATCCCACCTCTGGGTATACAACCAAAATAACTGAAAGCAGGGGCTTAAACAGATATTTGTACACCTATGTGCCTGGCAGCATTACTCACAATAGCCTGAAGATGGAAGCAACCCGTATGTCCAGTGAAGGCCGAATGAATAAACAAAATGTGGTCTATCCAGACAATGAAATACATTCAGCCTTAAAGAGGAAGGGAATTCTGCCACACGCTGCCACATGGATGACCCTTGAGAACGTACTGCTCAGTGAAATGAGCCAGGCACAAAAAGACAAATTCTCTGTGATTCCACTCACATGTGCACCTACAATTGTGAAATTCATAGACAGCGAGTGACATGGTGGTTGCCAGGGACTAGAGGGAGGGAGGAATGGGGCGTTAGTGTTCATGGGTTCAGGGTTTCAGTTTGGGACAGTGAAAAAGTCCTGAAGCTGAGTGGTGGTGATGGCTGCACAACAACGTGAACGTGCTCAATACCATTCAATGATGTCCTTCGAAATGGCTAAGATGGCACATTTTATATTATGTATATTTTATTGCATGATGATATTTAAAAGATGGGCAGGGAAGGAAGTGGTGATGAATGTGGGCAGGGGTTTGAATTTGTGTCCCAGAAACCAGAACAGGCCAGGAGGCCAGGAGAGAGAACCCACAGGAGAGGCTCCCACACACTGCCCCGCAGAGGGTCCTTCCCCCAGGGCTGTGCATAGGTACCCAGGGGCCCAGGTTCCTCGAGGGCTGTATGAACTCCCTGCAGGCAGGGGCTGGCAGAATCAGAGCAGCAGAGGATTCCAGCAGATGTCCCCAGGGGCAGGAGGGTGAGGCTGCACTGAGGTCCCTGGCCTCACTGGTCAAGGGTTTAGAGAAGAATGTCAGATAGCACTAGTGCCCTTGGGGCTTCAGGAGCCAGCGCTGAATCTCAGATCAGCTTCCTCCTCAGTCTGCATAGAAGGCTGGAAGCGCTGTCAAACAGGGTCCTGAACTGTTGGGGGCAGGTTGGGGAGTCTGCCAGTCTCTATTGGCAGGTTGGCCAGTAGAGACACTGTTCCCCATTGGCCACCACTGCCATGACGGGAGGACCCGGGTGGGAGGTTTCTGGAACTCAGTGACAACCACCAAGCCAGCATGTGTGACGCGGGCTGGATTTGAAGGAGGAGCTCAAGGCAGTGGGAGATATGCAGTCTCAGTGGTTGAGGTCCCTCCACATTCGTGGCGTTCACTAGCTTGACCCTCTCTAGCCCCTTAGCAGAGACAATGACGCATCCCTGCATCCCTGCCCATTGGCTGGACCTTCTGTGCTCAATCCCACCTCACTTTCTGCTTCCAGTTCCTCGTTTCAAGTGGAAATCTCACCGTTTCTAACCCTCTTGGCGGGGGCTTCTGTCTTCTGCTCTGAACTTTTGCTGAGACGTCATGTCAGGATTCAATCTCTCTAGTTTTGACCCCTCTGGCTCCTGCCATCCTTGAACCCACCTGGCCTGCTCTGGTCCCTGGGCCTGCTCTATGCATCTGTCCCCTGTGAGAGAAACTGCCCATGGGATGATGGGTGTTCAGGGCTGCCTTCAGGACGCGGCTTCAAAAGGCAACGGCCCCTGAGTCTCTGTGGTGCTGAGGAAGGTAAGGAATGGGGACAAGGGGGACAACCACCCTGGCCCAGGGCAGGCTGCCGAGGAGGTGTCCGGGAGGACTCTCCCCTGTTATCACAGGCCCCGAGGCTGCACAGGCCTGGTGGTCAGCAACAGCGTGGTGTGTTTGTGTTCTTGTGGGAGGTGGAAGGAAACAAGCCCAGAATCAGGGGAGACTCGCCCCGAGTCACCCACAGGACAGTACCCAAGACCCAGCAGCAGCACTGGGCTTCAAGCCACCAGCCATCCTCTCCAGATGCTGCTCCCTTGACAGGAGAGCAGAAGGCTCCATTCCACGCCCACCATCAGTGCGTTTTCTCAGAGTGAAGCTCACTAACTTCTCAGAGTGAGGCTCACTAATGTTCACTAGCTGAGTCTTGAAGCGTGCTTAGGGGAGGCAAGAAGGAGGAGAGCCAGGCTCTGAGTCTGGGAGAAGGTGACGCTGAGCACTGTTTCTGTACTAAATGCACACGAATCAACTTGCCACTTCCTCTAGCTCAGGACTTGTCCCTGTCACCTTTTTTGTTTTAGATGGAGTTTCACTCTTTTTGCCCAGGCTGGAGTGCAGTGGCGTGACCCTGGCTCACTGCAACCTCCACCTCCCGGTTCAAGTGATTCTCCTGCTTCAGCCTCCTGAGTCACTGGGATTACAGCCCCCACCACCATGCCTGGGTAATTTTTGTATTTTTAGTACAGATGAGGTTTCACCATGTTGTCCAGGCTGACCTCGAACTCCTGACCTCAGGTGATCCACCCACTTCGGCCTTCCAAAGTGCTGGGATTACAGGAGTTTGCCACCATGCCTGGCCATCCCTGTCACCATTACACAGCATTATCCACAGCTCAGTGTCTGCAGGGCCAGGGTTTGGCCTCTCTTCATGTTCCTGTGAAGAGCCTTCATTGGGATCATCCCGGGCCATAGAGCTTGAACGTGCTGTCCAGCTAGCCCCTCCACTAGGGCAGCAAGGAGAAAGAAGCTTATTTATTTATTTAAAGTTAAAGCAACAGCAACTCAACTAAATAGCAAGGGAACAAATCCAGACAGTCCCCCACTTATGATGTTTCCATTTATAATTTTTCAACTTTATGATGATATGAAAGTGACATGCATTCAGTAGAAACCATACTTCCATACCCATACAACCATTCTGTTTTTCACTTTCAGTACAGTATTCAATAAATTACATGAGATGTTCAACACAAATAGGCTTTGTGTTAGATGATTTTGCCCGATCATAGGCTAATGAAAGTTCTGAGCACACTTAAGGTAGGCCAGGCTAAGCTGTGATGCCGGGTACATTAGGTGCATTAAATACACTTTTTAATTTTAATATTTATTTATTTAGAGACAGGGTCTCTCTCTGTCACCCCGGCTGGAGTGCAGTGGCTCCATTTTGGCTCACTGCAACCTCCACCTCCCGGGCTCAAGTGATCCTCCCACCTCAGCCTCCTGAGTAGCTGGGACCACAGGCATGCTCCACTATGCCCAGCTAATTTTTGTATTTTTAGTAGAGATGGGATTTCACTATGTTGCCTAGGCTGGTCTTGAACTCCTGAGCTCAAGTGATTTGCCTGCCTCAGCCTCCCAAAGTGCTGGGATTACAGGCATGAGCCACACTGCCTGGCCTAAAAATACTTTTGACTTATGGTCTTATCAACCAACAGTGAGTTTATTGGGACATAACCCCATCGTAAGTCAAGGAACATCTGTAAATCAATTAAAAACTGGACGCAGGACCGGAATAGACATTTCTCAAGAGAAGACATACAAATGGCCAATAGGTGTATGAGAAAATGCTCATTAATCATCATGGAAATGAAAATTAAAACCACAATAAGATAGCGCCTCACACCTGCCAGGATGGCTAAGGATGTGGAGAAAAGCGAACCCTTGCACATTTGGTGGAGATGTAAGTTAGTGCAGCCATTGTGTAAAACAATATAGAGGTTCCGCAAAAAATTAAAAATGGAACTCCCGTATGATCCAGCAATCCCACTACTGGGGATATATCCAAAGGAAATGAAATCAGTATGTGGAAGAGATATCCGCACTCCCATGTCATTGAACATTTTTCACAGTAGCCAAGATGGGAGTATCCATCAGTGGATGAATGGATAAAGAAAATATGATGTATGTACACAATGCAATACTGTTCAGCCTCTAAAAAGAAGGAAATCCTATCCTTTGTAACATGGATGAATCTAGAGGACATTAGGTAAGTGAAATAAGCCAGGCACTGAAAACCAAACACAGCATGATCCCAGTGACATGGGGAATCTAAACAAAAGTCAAACTCATAGAGACAAAGAATAGGATGGTGGTTGCCAGGGGCTCAGGGGCTTGGGGGGCTTGGGGAGATGTTGATTAAAAGGTTAAAATTTTCATTTAGACAGGAGGAAGAAGTTCAGGACATCTATTGTACAACATGGTGACTATAGTTAATATATGGTATACTTGAAAATTGCTAATAGTGTATTTTAAGTATTCTCATTGCAAAAATGTATGTGAGGTAATGCACAGGTTAATTAGCTTGGATCAGCCATTCTACGTGTCAAAATATCAAAACTTACTGTACACACAAATATATACAATTTTGTCAATTAAAAAAAAGTTACAGATTTTATTTTATCTAGACAAAAACAAGAGATATAAGAGAACAAACTAACACCAGCAGCCACTGTGACCATTTGAGCCCACCCATGGGGGGATGGTTACTTTACATGTGTTGTATCTTATCTGGCTCTCTCTCTCCAACCCTGCAGGGCAGGTGGCATCTCCTCTCAACCATGAGGGAACAGAGGCTCAGCCAGCACGTTGAGGCACCAGAATTCAAAAGCCCAGTATCCTCCCAGGACTCCATCAAAGCAGATGTGCAGAGGGCAGGAAGGGCCTGAGCAGAACCAGTGCCCCTGGGGGAGGCCCACGGAACCTTCAGGAAAATAAGACAGGCACAGGAAAGAGATGTTCAGCGTCTGAAGACAAAGCCACAATGAAAGCCACCATTCTGGGTTTGGGAATGTAAAGAACTTCAAACCAGATAAATGAAGACTGCGGAAGAAAGAGGAAGAAATGGAAGTTGCTCTCTGACAGGACAACATGAATTTGGCAAGGGGTGGATTAGGCCGAGTGCTATCCGCGGTGATGAAACGCAGCAGCCGGTGGTCATGAAATATTTATGAATGGGGAGAGGATGCTGCATTCTGCAGTGCAGCACAGGGGAAAGCGAAGTTTCCAGAATACTGTAATAGCAAAACCCTCTATTCATTATCGGAAGCAAGCTGTAATGCCAGTTCCTATGGCAACGGGGTCCCCAATGGATTTTGTGCTTTTTTTTTTTTTTAAAGCTGCTCCCATTTACTATGGTACATTGCATTTTATTTTCTACCGGAGGTTTTGTGCTTGTCCTCTGCAAATGAATTCATCCTGTCCTCACAGTGGCTGGTGTGGAGACCGACAGGCTGGGGCCTGGGGAAAGTTAAAGATTATGCAACTTTGAGCTAAATGTTCTGTAAGGACATTGATGACCGCTACCAGCACTTTCACTTCTGAGGGGAAAAGAAGGGGAGGGCAGGAAAGAGGTGGGGAAGGGAATAACTAGGGTGCATGGCTAATAAGAGGGCATCTATCCCAGCCCCTACAGGCATGATCTTTGCAACCCAGGCTTGCACCAGGGAAGAGTCCTTGAACCCAGCCGGGCTCTCCAACAACGTGCCTGCTGCAGCCGCAGTGGAAGCTGATACTTGCACAGAAAGCTCAGACACAGAGTCCTCTGGGGTAGGGGTGTTGGAGAGAACAGTGGCTTGGTTCCCAGGGGAGCAGGCTGCCCCTCCCAGAGAAGCGCTGCAGGCCTCCTCCACCTGTAGGCCCAATCTCTCTGCACCACGCCCCCATGACTTATCACTTCCCCCTCAGTGTGAAGTGGGAGTTTAATTTGGTGGTCCTTTGAATGCGGGTCTTCCAGGGGAGATGTTTCTGTGATTGCCTGGCCATGGACTGCTGTTCGCAGAGACAGTCTGTCCCAGGCCACAGGAGCACCTCAGAGCCTCTCTGGGGCGTGGGTGAAGCGGTCAACAGCGGCTTCCTCCATCTTGCCCCGGACAGCTTGATGACGGAACAGTCCGCCACTCACTCAGGAAGAGGCTGCCTCCAGGGGGCAAAATTGTACGTGTCCCTCTCAGGGCTGCAGCTGTGACTTGGGAGGTGTCCTGTCTCTTTGGTGGCCTCATGAGGGCTGTGTGAGTCCTGATAAATGGCATAGGATGGGGAGTCCCCTTAATGGGGGCCAGTACAGGTCTCCTGTCCATGGGGCTATTCCAGGCTAAAAATAGATTCTACCGCTGCAGAATGACTATGCTGGCTCTACCGTGCTTTCTAAGTCACCAAAGGGACTCACAAGCATGTGTGAGTGAACTGGGAGGATGCCAGAAGAGGGATGAAATAAAAATTGTGTATGCATATCTTTCTTTTTGTGGAATTCTACCTGGAGCCGTAGGAACGCGACTTACCACTCATGGGAAAGGCTTGCCCAGAGCCAAGGAGGAGCTGCGGGGACGTTTCTCCCAAGTCATCTGTTCTCCGCGTTTAGACTTCATCCTTAGGACGAACCTTCAGGCCCCCAGGCTGCCTGCTGACCTCCCTGGCATGGGTGGGAACCGGGAGCTCATTGGTAAGCAGGAGGATTCAGGACTATCGACTGAGCCCCACCTCCTCTGTGTCACGCACCACCGTGCTGTGACTTTGGGGTCATCATCTCTCATCACCTCTGCACAGGAAGATTATCTCCCCCACTTTGTAATGAGGAAACGGAGGCTGCAGGAGGTAAGTCACTGCCCAGGCCACACTGCTCCTCAGAGGCAGAGCTGAGATCAGAACCCACTTCTGTCTGACCCCAAAACCTGTGCCAAATGCCTTGCTTGATGGCCTCTTGCAGGGAAGGACAGTGTCCCATTGCAGCCAGGCCTTAGCCCAATACCAGGCTGTGCAGGCTCCACATCGCTTTCCCAAGGCCCAAAGCGGGTACACTGCAAAATGCTGGGGGTGTAGGAAGAAGATATCAGAAATTCTAGTTACGGTTTCCTCTTATCCTAGTAAAATACCAACTTTTATGTCTGCATTGTGATGCATTTATTAGCTCAGTAGCACATTTATAGAATTTATAAATCAATAAACCTTCACATTGTGGAATACGTGCTCAAGTTTATTTTACTGATATTGGAAGTGAGCAAAAAGACTAGAGTCTCATGTTCAAGAGAGTGACCAGGGTCCACCCCAGGGCTCCCCGGGGGCCAGAAAGGAGGGCTTGCCGAGGGCGGCCTCCATCTTCACTTGCAGCATTGTTGGTTCCCCAGGATCCTTCCAGGCCCGCTCGACTCTGATCTCAGTCCCCTGTGCGTTTCTGTAGGAAGCTCGCTTTTTACTAGACCTGAGAGTGCAGGAAAGCCCTGTTCCCTTGGGAGGCTGGCTGTGTGCTCTGCTGCTGTTTACTCTCTCTGGGGGCTCTCCAGTGGTCCAGTGGGCATTACAGGAGCACAGAGAGAATGGGGGGAATGGAGAAGAGGGAGTGAAGGGCACACACACTCAGACCCCACCGGACACCTACAGAAGGCCTGAGGGGACAGCCCTTTCTGAAGTGACGCCTTCCTCTGTTGGGCAGCCAGGAGCCTTCCCTGGTGGGATCCATGAAGCCCTCGGGGTGGGGCAGGGTATGTGAGATGGGCACAGAGCCCCTTCTGTTTCCTTTTCAGGCCAGAATCATAACTGTCCATGCATTCCTTAAAAGCAGAGAGGGAGCCTCTCCTTCCCCATCCATCAACAGCCTTCAGTGTCTAATTACACGTATGGAGCTTCAGTTCCCTTCTCTGTAAAATGGGGCTAATACTAATAAGACCTCTTCAGGGCAGTGTGGGAAGTCAGTGAAACTCCAACATCTCCAAAACCACCCAGCAGATTGTAGGATCTTGAAGTAAGCACAGTGTTTGGCATACAGTAGGCGCTCATCAATGCTGGTTCCTTTCACTCTTTGCCACTTGCTGGCTATGTGTGACTTAACGTCCCAATGCCTCAGTTTCTTCATTTTGAAATGAAAGATGATGGCTATCCTCAACTTCAGATGAGATCAGGCACGTTCAGGGTGGTATGGCCATAGACCCCAACTTCAAAACAACAGGCACATCCACTCAATTCAGGTAGCACCCACCAACTGTGCCGTGGGCTTAAGAGGCAGGAAGAGCACAGTGTGAGCCCACGGCTTCGGCTCCTGTTGCTCACTCTCTGCATATCCTTATGCAGTTATCTGGGGTCACGTGCTGGCCTTTTTGAGTCTCAATTTTCTTATTTGTAAGCTGGGGATAGTCATATCTCATTAGATTTTTAGGAGGACTAAATGGGACAATAAATATAAAATGCTCAGCACCAAACTTAGTCTATGATCAGTGCTCAACAAATATTAGTCACTGGTAATAGCAGAACCACCTGCATTATGACACTGTCATTTCCAGGCCCTCATGAGGATTCTCATTTACTAGTCATACCAGCCCTGCAAAACGGACACTATTGCTTCCATTATACAGTTGAGGAAACTGAGGCTCAGAGAAGCTAAGTAACTTCTTCAAAGTTACCCAGGCTGGGCACAGTCACTCATGCCTGTAATCCCAGCACTTTGGGAGGCCAAGGGGGGCAGATTATTTGAGGGGAGGAGTTTGAGAACAGTCTGGCCAACATGACAAAACCCCATCTCTACCAAAAATATAAAATTTAGCCGGTTGTGGTGGCACGTGCCTGTAGTCCCAGCTACTCAGGAGGCTGAGGCAGGAGAATTGCTTGAACCAGGGAGGCAGGGGTTGAACATGCCACAGCACTCCAGCCTGGGCAATAGAGCAAGACTCTGTCTCAAAAATAAATAAATAAATAAATAAATAAATAAATAAATAAATAAATGATAAAAATGCTGCCCAGTTGCCCAGTGACAGAGCCAAGTCTTGCTTTCCAAGCCTGGGCTCGCTCTCCTACACTAACTACCTGGCTCCATGCTGCCCAGTCCTGGGCTGGCTGCAGGAGGCTGCTGCATTACCCACCTCAAACCACACAAGCACTGGCAGTAACAAGAGACCATAGAAAACCTAGAGTTCTCCAGTGGGGTGTGGTTCTCTGGCTGCCGTGGGCTGCCAGGGATCCCTTAGATTGCAGACGCCACAGTTCTTTCTTGCCACCTCCGGAAGTGAGGCTGCAGCACCACGAGCCAGGCAGCAGGAAAGGAGGAAGTCTCGCTTCTTGCCAGACATATTGTTTAACTGCAACAGTCAGTTCTCCAAAAGCTCTGCCGGAAGCCCACCCCAGAAACTCAAGGGAGGAAACTGACTGCCTTCCTGGGGTTTTCTTAACTGTGCTTTGCTTTTCCGCTCTGCAGGAAAGATGCAACCTGGGCCAGAGGCCCCTGGAGGCTGTGCCTGACCCCAGACAGCTCTGACGAACCTGAGCAGCCGTTAGCAGCTGTGTGGGCTCCTTTGCACTGTGGGGCTGCTCCTGGGGTGAACGATGTCTTCGTGTGTGTATGGGGTTCGGGGCCTGAGCTGGCTGACTTGCAAAGGACACACCGTGGCCCAGCCCTGGGCAGCATCCAGCCTGCTTAGGTGGCCTTCTGTGGGCTTGGCCACAGACACTGAGGCCTTTCTCTGTTTCACTTCCTTGTGCCAGCTTGGCTGTGTGTGAACAAAGGAATCACAAGCACACACCTCTCTGAGCTCACACTTGTATAAAGTTGCACCGAAGAGCTTGGTGAATCAAAGTTCAAGAAGGGTGACTTGGCCAGACTTGGTGGCTCACTCCTGTAATCCCAACACTTTGGGAGGCTGAGGGGGGGCAGATCACTTGAACCCAGGAGTTCAAGACCAGCTTGGGCAACACAGAAAGACCCTGTCTCAAAAAAAAAAATTAAAAATTAGCTAGGTGTGGTGAGGTGTGCCTGTATTCCCAGCTACTCTGGAGGCTGAGGTGGGAGGATTGCTTGAGCCTGGGAGGTTATGACTGTAGTGAGCTATGATCACGCCATTGCACTCCAGCTTGGGTGACAGAGCAGGACCCCATCTCTTAAATTTAAAAACAGGAAGAGAAAGGAGAAGGAGGAGGAGAAGAAGAGGAAGAGGAAGAGGAGGAGGAGGAAGAAGAAGAAGAAGAGGAGGAGGAGGAGGAATGAGGAGGAGGAGGAGGAATGAAGAGAAGGAGGAGGAGGAGGAAGAGGAGGGGGGAGAGAAGGAGAA
>NW_012102809.1:6303536-6328501 GCF_000951045.1 Mandrillus leucophaeus
GGAGAAGGGAGGAGATGGAGAAGGAGGACACCTCAGAAGCCCTCAATAAAAACAGGGAGGAAGGTAACGAAAACATCAAAGCTGCTGAGTCTGGTGCCAGGAGCAGGGGCCTTAAAAGCTGCGTGACTTTGTCATTTGAGTTAACCTCTCCGATCCTCAACTTCTTCTTTGTGAAGTGAGAATAAGATTTTTTTGTGAGTTTGTTCTGAGACTCATAAGTGACGTATGTAAAGTTGTTGGCTCCTGGTCTCTTTTATCATCTGGGGTTAAGCTTAGAAGTGGGCACAGGTGCTGGCAGCTGTGGAATGATGGGGAGGTTGCAGGGTGGGTCCCCTGGTCACAGAGAGCTCCTCACTGCCAGGGCTCAGGCGCCCCCTCACTGGAAAGGCCTCACTGCCAGGGTTCGGAGCTCCCTTACTGGAGAGAGACTTCCTGAGTGTTGCAAGCTACATGGACAGACCATGTGAGATCAAGCGTCCAGACCCCTGGGCCGAGTAAATCTTGGGCCAAGATTGTGTGGCTTTAGGGGACATTATGGAGCCTCTCTGGGCCTCAGCGCCTCCTCTGTAGACTGGGGACTGTGGTGGTGATAATGGTACCTATGCATACGGAGACTGACAAGTACTGATGAAACAGAGCTAGGGATGTCTGTCTCATGTCAAAGGGCTTTCAAACAGCTCTTATTTTTAATAAAAATCATTATATCAGTATACATTAATATGTAATTATATTATGTTAATATATAATAATTATATATTAATTATATTAATTATTAAAATATAATAATAATTATTAGCTAGCCCTGGGAGAAGGTTATCATGAATTTTTTTGGAGGGAGGTCAGATGACAGCTCGTCAAGGTAACAGAGTGCAAGAGAAGAGCCTGCCTCGGTTGGGGGTGGTCAGGGCCTGGGCACCGCAGGGAGACACAGGGGCGCCTGGGGGAGGACTGAGACCCCTTCTCTTGCTCAGTCCACTTTTTCAAGTCAACAATGACATGTGTGCCAGGCTCTAGCCCTTGATCACAGCTTCCCCTGAGAGGGGCATCTGTGGGATGTCTTGCAAGGCCGGGGAGATCTGGAAGTACATCCCTTCCATAGGCTGCATCCCAGCGTCAAAAGGAGACCTCGGGGGCCCACCTGCCCCTCCGGCCTGCCCCTGTCCCCGGCCCAGAGAACTGAGCTGAGCCACCTGTCTGTGCTACCAAAAACACACCCTGTCTGTCCCAGCTTGAGTTCCACAGAGTAAGTTACCTGAGGGGCATGTGCTGGCCAGCGGCCAAGTGGCCTCATCCATCTGCCCAGGGCAGCGTTTTAGAACAGGGACTGGAAATAGTGTCCAGGTTGTAACGAGTTTTTGGAAGAGGGGAGGGGTGGAGAACAGAGGAGGAGGGGGCCGGGCAGTGGGAGAGAGGAGTCACCCGAGGCTTCTCCTCTCCGGCATTTAATGGGGAAATGAGATATTTCCCAGGCAATTGCTTTTAAGTGACTATTGAAATTAATGCCTCGTTCCAGCAGCACATCTTTGTTAGAACATTAGCCTCTCAGAGGGAGCAAGAAAATGAGAAGGGAAGAAAAAAAAAAAAAAACCTACCTGAAATGAGCCCAGCAGAGAAGGCTGAGGACAGAGGACGTGGGGCCCCGGAGTGCTTGGGGGTGAAGTGACTCTGGGATCATGCCAGGGGCCTAAGCGCTGAGTAGCCTTGGTGGCCTGGGGAGACTGTTCTGCCTGAGGGCCACCCTCCTCTGCCACCTGGGGCCGGGGTATGGTTGCTGAGTGACAGGACAACTTGGGGTCCACTGGATGGGCCCTGGTGATGTCCCTGCTCGGCCTGTGGGCTCCCTGGCCTTCTGAGGTGGCGGGGAGGCTCTGGGCCCGCATGTGGTCTCTCACAGGCTTTGGGGCCGCATTCCCAGTTTCTCCGTTTCCCCGACATTGGCGGTTCACTGAGATGTTAGGGACCCCCATAGTGATAATAACCGCTGAGATTTATGAGCGCTGCCTACCTGTGAGGCACAGTCCCAGGAGGAGCAGCCTGGGTTCCTACTGGGGAGAACCCCTTGAGCCAGCGTGAAGGCTGTGACCTTCCCAGGTCTTACGGGTGGGGAGTTCACAGAGCCGAGACACATGCCTTGCTTCACTTGAGGCCTGAAAAGACTCCTGTTTGTTCTTTGATTTGGGTGGGGGCGGGGGTTGCATTTCCCCCCCTTTTTTTTTTTTGCTTTGTTTCTGTGCATGTATAGAATTGAGCCAAATGGAATAGACGCTTTAAACTCTGAATGCATTTTGCCATTGTTTTTTAAAAAGCTTGTTCTCATTTAAATTCATGGCATCAGTGAATGAGAGTGTTTATCTTACGATATCCTCACCAGCTTTATGTATTATGCTTTTCAAATTTGTGCCAATTTTAGAGTGGGAAAATGGTTGTGAATGTGAACTTATAAAAGAAAGAATTGTTGGCTGTTGTGAAAAATAAATATTTGTGTTTGTTTCCTAAAAAGTAGAGTTGGATCCCTAAGAATACCCAATATTGTCAAACAACAGCAGGCAGCCAGGTACGGTGGCTCACACCTGTAATCCTAGCCTTTGGGAGGCCAAGGCAGTGGATCACTTGAGGTCAGGAGTTCGAGATCAGCCTGGCCAACATGGTGAAACCCTGTCTCTACTAAAATACAAAAATTAGCCAGGGTTAGTTGTGGGCACCTGTGATCCCAGCTACTCAGGAGACTGAGGCAGGAGAATCACTTGAACCCAGGGGGCAGAGGTTGCAGTGAGCTGCGATCATGCCATTGTACTCCAGCCTGGACAACAGAACAAGGCTCTGTCTCAAAACAAAACAAAACAAAACAACAAAAAACAACAGCAGCCACCTGCTCCTTGAGCAGCCTTGAATGTCTATTCTCCTGTGAGCTCTGGTAAGGAAAATCCTCTTGGGATTTGCTGCCGTCCTCCCCTCCAGGGCTGGCACACAGGATGAGTACTACAGGCTGGATTTAATAGAGATGCAATCGGATACCTGCGACATGGACTCCAGCTGGAGGCTAGCACGCTCTGTCCTGCTTTGGAAACTCTAGAGCTAGAGTTTGGGCGTGAAGTCAGCACAGCTGATACAGTTGTCAGGGGGAGGGGGGTTGGTTGGCTGTGATTCTGAGCCACCGGGGCCACTTGGGAAGGTTGGCTTTGCTATGCTGCAGTAGGAACTTCTTGGACATGTAGTACCCAAAGTCTGGATATTCCCTTGCTGGGCTGCATGCATCCAGGATGAGTTAAACCCTGGTCCCACCTGCTCTGACCATAGCCCTCTCTGGAGCCTCTTCCAAGCCTCAGTGCTACAGGATGAAATTGACAGAGAGAGACCCTTTTAGGCTTGAGGAAAAGGACAGTCGCTGGATAACCAGAGCTGTGGAAAATAGGGACAAGGCTTGACCAGGCGAAGCCATCGACTTGGGAGAAGGCAGGAGAAGCTTGGGTCAGGTGGGCCTCCAGAGGGGCTTCTTGTCCCCAGAGGGGCCTTGGACCACAAGGTCCCGAAGCTCCCCTGATTCCAGGATTCTGCAAAAGAGTGAACCAAGAACAACCTAGAGCACTGGTCTCTGAATCAAAAACCACACAGCACCTCAGGCACAGAGGCGGGTACGGAGGGTACAGGCTGTTATGCACCTGGGTGACCCCGGGCATGTCACTGGGCCTAACTTCTTCACCTAGAAAATGATGGCTAGGGCAAACTCTGAGGAATGATTTTATTTTGGGCTTTGTGCATGCAGCCAGGTCTATGTGAGCCACAAAGATAGCTCCTCCCTCTCTGCATCTTCCAAACCTACCAAAGAAGAACCGAGGCTGACAGAATAGAAACGGGGACGCTGAGGAGGTGGGACTGGAGGCGTCCTCGTTCCTTTCTTGGTATGGCCTGAGCTCCCTCTGCCTCCAGACAGGCCACTCCTCGGGCTTCCATTTGCACATCTTATCCCTTTGATGGTAGAACGTGCCCTACCTGCTCGCAGGTTTGACGAGAAGCAAACATTTGGCTCCATTTATTGGGTTAGCTCAGGGCCACTGCTTTCTAGGTATGATTTCACTTAGTCCTTCACACAAACCGTGAGGTTGACATCATGTTTACCCCCATAACACAGATGAGAAAACCAAGGGTTAGAGGACAGGCAGTGAGGGGCAGGCAAAGCCAGGGCTCAGATCTATTCTGGCTTCAAAGCCTCGACTCTCTCACAAATAGAATATTTTCTTCTAAAAGTCATAGCACTGTCTTTGGGGTGGGGTGGGGCATGGATTTTCTTGTTGAAAAAGATCTAGAGCTCTCATATGGAAATGGGTCCACAGAGGCAAGGAGCCTGGCCAGGAGTTGCAACACTGATGGATGGACACTTTTGGAAGGTGCTGGGAATGGGCATGCTGTCAGAGTCACCGGCCACTGCTCTCACCTGTACGTGGTATTCAGTACTGGTCCGTGTACTCGGCCAGTTACCTCGCAAGTCCACAAGAGTGGGCACATGCCTGGAGAATGAGGATGAGGCGGGGAGGGTGAGGAGGGAACACTGGGGCATAATGCAGGGTCCTACCTGGGGGATTGGTTATTGATTGGGAGCTCCCTGGGCAAGTGAGGCAGGTAAGGGCAGATGAGGCAGGTAAGACTAGGTGAGGGCAGGTGAGGACAAATGAGGCTAGGTGAGCCTAGGTGAGGACAGGTGAGGCAGGTGAGGGCAGGTGAGGACAGCTGAGACTAGGTGAGACTAGGTGAGGGCAGGTGAGGACAAATGAGCCTAGGTGAGGCAGGTGAGGCAGGTGAGGGCAGTTGAGACTAGGTGAGGGCATGCTGAGGGCAGGTGAGGCAGGTGAGGCAGGTGAGGGCAGTTGAGACTAGGTGAGGGCAGGTGAGGGCAGGTGAGGACAGGTGAGGCAGGTGAGGGCAGTTGAGACTAGGTGAGGGCTGGTGAGGGCAGGTGAGGCAGGTGAGGCAGGTGAGGGCAGTTGAGACTAGGTGAGGGCTGGTGAGGGCAGGTGAGACTGGGTGAGGGCAGGTGAGGGCAGGTGAGGCAGGTGAGGTCAGGTGAGACTGAATGAGGGCAGGTGAGGCAGGTAAGGGCAGATGAAGTCAGATGAGGGCAGGTGAAGCCAGGTAAGGGCCTGGGCTTTACTGGGAGATGCAGAAAGGCAACGACAACACTGAAGAGCAAACGGAGACTTGCTGAGCCTGAGGACATCCAATCACATGCGTTCCCCGGAGTCCCTTTGTTTTCTGCTCCAGCCTCATACGACGCCCTTCCCCGCACCCGACCTGCCTCTGCAGATGCAAAGTGCCATGTGCTTTAGGACTAGCCGGACACTGTGGCTGAAGAGAAACCTGTGCTCTGTCCTGAAGAGAATCTTCCCAGTGAAGGGACTAGAAAATACAGTGAAGTTGAGGGGAGCAGGTACGTGGGCCCTGCTTGGGGCTGATGGGAAGACAGGAGGAAACTACATGGGATGCCAGCTCCAGAACATGAGCCAGTGTGTGACCCTGCTCTGACCACTCTGAGTACTGCAGGTGTCCACAGAGGCTGCACGGTGGCTCCTTACAGATGTGACACCTACTGCCACTGCCTCAGTTGCTCCACATGCCAAGCTTCCAGGAGAGAGGACAGATTTTCTCAGGTTCCAGTGATACATTGAGCAAAGCAGGAAGGTGAGCTGAACGCCACTGCTGCTGTCAGAGATGCTGGGAGAAGCCAGCAATTTCTGTCCCTCCCCTGGAAGGACCTTGGGCGTCCTGATACCGCGTGGTAGCCACCGACCAGCGCAGCTCTTCAAGACACTACTAGAAAAGTGTCCCCTCGCCTCCCTGCTACTGCTGCCCAAATGAGGTGAGTTTCTGCTCTACTTTTCTGCAAGTGACCTTCTGCCAGCACCGAGGGTGTTCTGTCCTTTAGAATTCATCATCATTGGAGGGTCCTTTCACAGATCTCTCCAGCCTTCCCTGTGGAAACAGATCAGCAGACACTCTTGTAGTCGTCCATCCACGGCTTAGAGGGATTCCTTGGTTTCAAAGAAACCTGAACTGTCATGTGTGTGGGGGGTTGTTGAATTAGGAAGCCTGGATTCCCTTCATACTTCTACTTACACAGCTGTGTGACCTTGGACAAGTCACTTAACTTCTCTGGGCTTGTTTCCTCATTGATAAATGTACACCAACCAACCAGATGACCTGGAAGGTTCTAGCCAAATTGAAACTCTGCAACTCTTGCTGAGATCATGCAGCAGTTTCTCTTCCCCAGGCCCAGGGAAGCAGATAGTACAGAAATTTGTCACTGGAGGTTGGCTAAACATTGGGGCCTGGGGACTGGGGACCCTGGGCACAGTGACTCATGTTCTTCCCACCCTCACCTATGACATGCCAGTTTAGACACCACCTGCGAGGCTGTCCTTACTGATTTCCATGACAACAGCAGAGCACTGGGTACAGGACAAGCTTGCTACCCCTGGGTGTGAGGCTGAGCAGGCCTGGAAGAAACAAGGCTGCTGGACTGAGCTTGAGGCCAGCCGCTCATTTCACCACGCTGAGCTGTAGTCACATCCCGGGGTAGCACTGTGCCTTCCCCAGAATATGACTGAGCAGCATTATGTCTGCAGTGCTAAGCGGGTGTGATCAATAGATGGAGAGCTGTGACCAGCTGGGCTGTGATGTGGAGCCTGCAATCAGGCTGCCTGGGGGAAATTCAGGAGGCCAGCCATTGTTTTTAACCAGGGCAGCCCCAAGAGTGTCTGCAGGGGCTGCACGCCCTGAGCAGATCCTCACAGATGCTGATCAGGGCGGCTTCTGGGCTCCACCTGGCACAGAAAAGCCAGCAAAGCTCCAGGGGCCTCCCTTCTTTCCTGGCAGAGAAAGAGCAGGTGGATTCAGAGTCCGGTGAGGCTGTTGTGAGCTCCGCCGCGATCTAGGGAGAGCCAGCACCACCAGCAAGTGAGTCCTGATAGATTGTCTCAGGCTGTAAGATGGAGGAGGGGGCATCAGAGCTACCCATTGGTGGCTGGCCAAGGACAGCCGCAGCCCAGGTGGTTACTTGCAGAAGAAAGGCAGCCACTTATGAACACTAAAATCGCAGGGGAGGGCTTCTCCAGGCAATGCTGGGCAGTATGTGTGCCAGTGGAGGCTGGCTGGCTCCTGGTGCCGACTCATCACTTCCCAGGGATGTGGCCCTTTGGGGAATGCCTCCCAATTTTCTCCTCGGTAAAATGGGCCTAGGTTACAGTGTGTGCGGGTGAACTGAGATGCTTCCCGTGAGCTCCCAGGATGGAATAAATGCTCTCTTTATAAGGGACAGGGAACCTGCCTTGGAGCTTTCTCCATGACTGAGTTAGAGGAGTAAGCAATCCTTCTCTCCAGCCCAGCGCTGTGTTCCTCTGAAGAATCCTTCAGTCAGTTAGGCATTGAGAAAGGGGTGGCTTGGAGATGTAGGAAAATGTAAAATGTTCCCTGTCCTCTGGTTCTCAATTTGAGTGTGTGGTCATGGAGTAATTAGAAATAACACTCCAAAATGCAGGATCCAATGTCATGAGTATACAAATTGTTCCCTAACGCTGAACTCAAGTCCCTGTGCTTCCAGAATTAATAAACTAATGAAAATAGTGGGAGGGACAATACCCAATCCATTTGAACATAGGTACTACATTTCACTCTGGACAGCAAATATGTTTCTAGAAAGTTCCACATGGCATGAGCATTTTGTAAATTGAATTACATATGTTTTTTGAAAAATGCTTTTTGTTGATCTATAATGCACGTGCCCAAAAGTGCACCAACTGAACATACCTGTGTAACCAGTTTAGATCAAGAAATAGAACATAATCTAAACTTCTACATTTCCTCCAGTCATTTATCCCCTCAGGATAATCACCATCATGGCTTCTAAGAACATAGATTAATTTTGTCAGGTTTTACTTTATTTAAAAGGATTCATACAGTTTATACTTTTTTGTGTCTATCTTCTTTGGCTTAGCTTTGTGTTTGTAAATTTCATTCATGTTGTTCTATGTAGTTGTAAATTTGTGTCCATTGCTGTAAAATATTCCATTGTGTGAATATATCACCATTTCTTGATATCCATCCTACTATTAATTAGCATTCATGTAACTACCAGTTTTATCCTATAACAAATAGTGCTGCTAGTATATCCTAGTACATGTGTTTTGGTGAATGTACATGTGCATTTCTGTTAGGCATATACCTAAGAGTGGAGTCTTTGAGTCAAGGTTATATGCATACTCAGCTGTACAGAAATTGGCAAATCGGTTTCTACAGCAGTTGTAGCAATTCGGCAACTCGAAAGCAGTGTGTAGGAGTTCCAGTTGCTCCACATCCTTGACAACACTTACTATTTTCGGTTTTAACTATTATGATGGGCTCTATTGGTATTAGATTATGGCTTTAACTTGCATTTTCCTGATGAATAATGAAATGTAGCATATTCTATGTTTATTAGCCATTTAAAGGTTAGATCCTCTAACCTTGTAAAGAAAATGCTTATCCAAATATTTTGTGCATTTTTCTGTTTGGATATCAGTCTTATTGTTGATTTGTAAGAGTTCTAGGAGGACAATTCCTTTGAAATTGGGGAACTTTTTGTGATATGAATAACATTTGGGTCTACATTTAGAAATCTAAATACTGGGTTTTCTTAGAAGCAGATCACTGTATACACACTTACAAATTTCAACAGTGAGGTAAATCTAAGCATGGGGAAAACCAGCCTCAAATGTTCCTGAATACAAAGCTTCCTCTCCAAAGATGAGAAGACTACTGCTTTTTCCTCCAGTTTATTTCATGCTGGTGTGGCAAATGGGGGTGGGAAAGGTCATTCCGTATGGTGTGTTGGAACAAGGAGGACAGTGAATTAAGTGACTGGTGGACAATGAGGAAAGAGATAAATGGGTCAACCAAAAAAAGACTTACAGTTCTGCAGTCGGGCTTGTTTCATATCAATGTGCTCACATCAATGTCCTCAACAAGCACTAGTGGGATGAAATTTCATCTGACAGGGGATTTCTGATAGATAACAAATGAGTGGTGGGGGATTTACACATTAGATGAGCAAGTATCTAGAGATTCATTGTTAGCTCATCTAAGACAAATGCCTTTGTTTAATTTAGGGACAGTTGTAAAAGCCAAAACATGGAACAAAAGTATCTCTGGAAGCCACCCAAAAGAGAGTAGATGCGCTACCAGGCGTACTTTAAGACTCCTCTCTTATCCTAGGTGTGAGGCACAAGGACTAACCTCAAATCCTAAGTCCACATTTCAGACAGTGGCCCAGCCACCAGCTGTGTTCTGTCACCTACCCTGCCATATGCAGCTCTTTGGTGCTATTATCAAAGAAATTTCCCATTTTAATTTCCATTTTATACAATGTAATATAGCAACATAAACATAATTATCCTTAGTGAAATTAAAATGAAACCAAAGAAAAGTTTCCTTGGCTTTCATTCATTCAATAAACTCAAGCACCTAATATATGCTAGGTATCATGCTAGAAGATAAATAAATAGCACAAGGTCTTCCCCGCAGGGAGCTCACAGTACTGTGGGGGAAATGAAGAAGTAAATAGTTAATTTCAAGATAATGTAGTGGCTGTGAGATGGAAGTTTTCAGGGCGTTAACAGGGATGGAGGACCTAACCAGTGGCTGAGGAAGACAGGCAGGGGTGAGAAGTATTGGGAAAGGCTTCCAGAAAGATTTAATGCCTTCAAGTCTATTTCTTCCTATCATCCGTGAAGGGGATATGTGGGAGAAAAGTCAGAAATTCACAAACCCCACCATGCATTTGAGGAGAAGGAAAAAATTTCCAATTTTCTGTTATTGCTAGGGTCCTCATGACTTATATTAGTGAACATTTTTTTTTGCCTCTCATTTTGAACATGAATTCAATGAAAGTTAATTAAAATGATGTAAAATGTGACCTTGTGTGAATTAATTAATGTTAGTAAAAATGAGCCTTTTTCCCCTTTTTCTTTTCAATTACTCACATATGGAAACCCAAGAAAATATTTGCCATCCCTTGACTAAGCACTGTCAGGACTCATGGTTTTCAACATCTTTCTCCTGCTTACAACCATAAGAATAGGCAGATGGCCAATGAGGGGAGGAAGGTAAATGCAAGAATTTGTTATGCTGGAATTCAGCAGACTCTCTCTAACATGTGGGGTTTAAGATTAGTGGAATCATGAATAAGAGAAGTGGGAAAGAGGTAATTACAAATCAGAGTGGTGGGTATAAGCTAAGAATCTACTTAGAAAGCTGACTGAGCCACTAAGAAAGGGGTTGTGGTAGTCAGAAACCCTTTCTCTGCTCTTCTCAAAGAACATGGAACGAACTACCAGTTGAGTCATTTGGAATGCATTGGGCTGCAAGTAATAGAAACCCTAATTCATCACAATTGGAACAATTAGATGGTTTGTTATCTCACATAATAAGAAGTCTGGGGGAATGGCCGTTCCAGGGTTGATTAATTCACCAGCTTGCCAGTGTCTTAAAGATCCAGGTTATTTCTATTTTTCTACTCTGCCATCCCCAGTGTTTTGGCTTATCCTCATAGACTTCTCTCTTAATGGACCCAAGATGCTTTGGTTTCAGGAACAACACACAGAGCCCAAGTCCAAAGGCAAAAAAGCAAACATTCTTATCTTGTGGCTTTTGTTTCTTTTGTTTTGTTTTGCTTTTTTGTTGTTATTGTTGTTTTTTTTGCAAGAAAAACCTTCCCAGAAGCCCCATCAGCAGATTTCACTTTCAGCTCCATTGGCCCAAATTGCATCTCATGCCTGAACCAATTGTTTGGCAGGGGAAATTACTCTGTTCTATCTGGTTTCAACCATGAACTCTCAGTCCTGGGTAAGAGGGCAGCCTAGCCTTCCCTAAAGGACTTGGTAACTTGGAATAAGATGAGCAAAATCAGAGTTCTACTAACAAGGAAATGGGGGGATGGCAGAGGGGATGGCAACTAACACATCCATATTAAACAAGAGTTCTCTGGTTTCTCTTCTTGAACTTGAGGGGCACAGCCTTGGGGATTTGGGGGATACCCCTTTGTTCATCTCATTTCTTCTCCTTGGTAGCAAGTAGTTGATAGAATCACACCAGAAAAAATGAGCAAAATGTGACAAAGAAACAACTTTAATACAGTGAGGATACTGGAGAACAGACCAGATGTGAGCAGGCAGGGAAGTCTTTAGCAAAATTGTGGAGTGCCCAAAGTTTGGTTTCTGACATGTGAAGCCTTTCTGTTTTGTGTTCTTCCTCCTCACTCCATATCCTACCCAAGAAACCCAATATTTTAATATTATCCTCTTTGCTCCATTAAAGCATCAAATATAGTCACACAAGGTTTACATGACCAAGGAGCGCAGGATAGGGATTAAAAAATAGACTTTAAATACCAGCTCTGCCATCTGCTAGCTTTCTGACCATTTTGAGCCTCAAGTTCCTCACCAACAAAGTGAGAATAATGATACTACCCAGCGGGTTGTTACCACTGTGTTTATTAGTGCTCATCCTGTTGGAGCAAACTAACTGCTAACAGCTTTGAAATCATGATGGCTTAACACAAGTTTGTTTCTTACTAACACGGAGTCTAGTGTCAATGGTCCCGACTGGGTGGCTTTCTGGTGACCTGAGGACTCAAGGATACTACCCTTGCATTTTTAAGTTGCCACTGTCTTCAACACAGGATCTTTAAGTTTTTGTTGGAAAGTTGTGGCTGCTTAACTTGGCTTGGAAGCGTTTCATTGTTGAGAACTAGGACCCGAGATGCAGGGTGGGAACTGGAATAAAAGACTTTGCTATGTGCCCAGGTAGAGATGTGATGAGCATCAAGCTAGTCTCTGCCACATTATTATTTTGGCTGTTGCTATTATTGTAACTAATACTGTGAATTGAAACGGCCGTCATTTTTCAGATGTAACTATGGGCCCTAACAGTTCATTGATGTTCATGGCCATAATTCCAGGAAGCCATTTCTGGGAGCTTATGTACCTTAAATCCCAGTTTGAGGTGTCTAGGGAAGAGAAAATAGACCGTTAAGGATGGCAGCAGGGAAGTCTAGTAACTTCTCTCCTGTCCGTGATACTTAGCATGGTGTTGGACACGGCAGGTGCTGACTCAGTGACTGGGACTTACTCATGGTGTGTGCACTACTCTATTTCCTTGGGTCCCTTTCCCATTTTCATGCCCCTTGGCTCTGAGTTTGCTTTTACTCCCGGTATCCAGAACCCATGCTTCTTTGTGAGAGGGCTGCCCTCATGCTTTTGGAATCTGCTTTGCCTGTGTACAGAGAGAGTGGGGGGTACCTAGAAACATGCATCCCTCTGAGATGGCCCTTGACCAATGGAGGGAGGGGCTCTCGGTCTCCAATCCTCCTCTGTGGGAGCAGCCGGGCACCCTGCAAGCATGGGACCTTGCTTGACATTGCACCCTTGCTTGGTTTCCTTCTCACTGTCTTGCATCCTCACTTCCCTGCAGGGGACGCTGCCCAATACATCACTTTCTCACAAATCCTCATCTCTAGGATGCTTCTGGGGAAACAGTCTGAGGCAGGAGGTAAGCTGAAGAAGCAGAATTTTGAAGATTCTGGAACCGATTTGAACGGAATAGCCAAGACGGGTCTTTGAGAACATCAGTATTTGCCTCCCACCTCAGTTTTTACATTCACAAATTAAAAGATCACACAGGCAGACTTTGGTATGATATGCAGTCCCTGAGCAGTGTGGGGACTCAAAGACATTTATGGCAGCTCATCAGCCTGCATCCAGTGCTTCAAAGGGTTCTGAGAGACTGGTTCAGCCCACTGCCAGCCAGGTCATCTCAAAACTGAAATGAAAGCAGCAGAGAGGATTATATTTATCAACTGAGTGAGACTTGCTTTTCTCAACAGGATATTTATGTTGTGAACTGGTAGAATCTGAACTGCAGAATGTAAATTTCCAGACATTCTTCTTAGATGATGCAGTCTGCCACAGGTGAGGTGCTTTCCGCTTTTTGCTGACTATGTATTGATATAAAGGCATTCCTTACTCTTCTACCTTAATATACGGTCTCTTTGGTTTTAATTAGGTCTGTCCTTGCTTCTGAACTTCTGATTTCCCCCAAAGGTTGGAGATAATGTTCAGGAATGACTTCAGAGCAGGTACATACAAAGTACAGCGTGGCATGTACAAGGCTGTACCTCAAGCCACTTGAGAGGCTACCTTGGCATTGGGCACTATGGTGAACGCCGTACAGTGCCACCTAGATCCCCCTCAATAAGGACTTGTAGTCCCCGTGGTGCAGAGTGCTGCTAGCACACAGAGGTCGCCTGGGCTGCAGAGAGCAGCCTTACTGATGTCATACCTATGCCCATGGGGCCCAAATCTAATAACTGATCGATGTGGACACATAAAGATCTGGCCATCTCAGACCACCTTAAAACAACTCTGAAGGGCCATTTGATCTCCCAAGCCCTGCCCCCATGGGACTGACCAAGGCTGTCTTTGACCTTGGCTCAATTTCTGTTTCAGCATACTGCTTCCTCCTCCTTACACAGGTGTTGACCCCTCAGTCGGCATTCTGCACAAAAAACTCCGTCTTAGGGTCTGCTTTCCAGGGAACCCAACTTGTAATAGTCACACTTCCCTCCCTCACCAACCAGACTCTCCCTGAAGACATCAGGGAGGAATAAATAGAGTGGTCCTTCAGTGCTGGATGCAGCTTGGCTCTTGCTTTCAAGCCCTCTGGGTGTCTGATAAGGATAGGAAGAGGAGAAAGACTCAAGGGTGCAGTTTGAGGATTGTATGATGGCAGGGCTACCTCATTTTGATGCAGGGAGAGGGGTAAAGAAGCCTTTGCGGTCTCTGCAGGGGGCCATTCATTATAATTCCTGAGCATCTCTAATCGGGGCAGCTCTGTGTTCATTCCAGACATCATCCCAGGGGGCCCCCTCTCCTTCATCCTCACACTCAGATGCTGTAGAGGTCAGCGAATGCTGCCGACTCTTCATTCAAACTGTATTTTGAATCCATCTACCCTTCTCCCTTTCCTCTGCCTACACCCTAGCCAAAGCCACATCATCTCTTACCCAGCTAAAATGTGTCTTACCTCCTTGCAATTCGTTCTCCTCACTATAGCCAGAAAGATTTTTGAATACTGATATTTTTCACTCCTGGGAATTTCCCTGTTTCTTTTCATAATTGCTAGCTCTTGATATGTAATAATCTGCTCTCATTTGATATATAGATACCCGCCCACATCTCTCCAAGATACTAAGTATATAGATTTTAAGTTTCTGTTCTGATTAGACTATTAGCTCGGTTTCCTCAGTTATAAGTTTTTTCTTTTGTTGAGTCTGGTGATGTTCTTGTATGGAGTTTAGCATCTTCACATGGTTGATGTATTTAGATCGTATGTAAAGCTCTGTGCTTTCTGCTTGTTGTTGAAATGCAGCCTGGTTTCCTTCTGGTCTCTTGGGGTGTAGGTGGGAGCTGCTGCCTTGGCTTGCATTGTGGGGAAGGCCAGCACAGACCACCAGGCAGGAGCTCACTGTCCCACCTGCGTGTAGAGGCTGCCTGTTCCTCCTCAGCTCCCACCCACACCCCGAGAGGCCAGAAGGAAACCAGGCTGCATTTCAACAACAAGCAGAAAGCACAGAGCTTTTCATACGATCTAAATACATCAACTAGGTGAAGATGCTAAACTCCATATAAGAGCATCACCAGACTCAACAAAAGAAAAAACTTGTAACTTATTCCTCCTCGGTGTCATTAGTCATCCAAAGCTTTGACCTGGTCTTGGCCCCAGATTTCACACTGACAGGTACTGCTGGATGCAGCAGCATCCCTTCCTGACCTGGAAATTGTTCCTAATAATGCAACCTAAAGGCCATCCCACATTTTCTTCCTTCATGACACTAATCACAATGAAGAGTTAGTAAATATTTACTCATCTATGGTTGGATTTGCCTACTAGACCAAGGTCTATGAAGGCAGAGATCAAGTCTGTTTGGGCCACCACCGTGTACCCAGTTCTCAACACTGCACTTGACACACACTTATTTCAAGAAATCGTTATGGAATAATGTGTTGTTTAGGCTTCCATAACACCTTTCATTTAAAGAAAGGGTTCTTAGCTCAACACAGTCTGAAAACAACCGCAAGACAGGACACCTTATCAAATCAGCAGCAAAGGGCCTTGTGCTTCTGTGTAGGTTCTGTGGGGAAAGGTACCCAGTGGGGTCTGCTGCACAGGCCCCTTGTCCAGAGGGTGTTACAGTCCTGCGGCTGTTCTAGGCTGACTCAGGAGCCTGACTTCACTTTCCTGAGAGCAGGGAGCTCATTTTCCTCTGAACTCGCAGCCTGCTGCCAGCAGAGAGAGGCGGAGCCTGCAGAAACTGCTGCAAGGCCATTATGGGGCATTGGAGGAGACGATTACATTAGCTGCTGGGTCCTGGGGGGCTCAGCAGGCAGGAGGTGGAAGAAAGGAGGGAGGGAGGGCTTCAGCCTGTACCACTTTTGAGTTATCCTGGGGTACCAGCACCCCCACCCTCCCATCAGTACCACTGCCATCTGCACCCACCTGCTCATTGCTCTTCACAGTGGTAGCCGCTGCAGTTGGTAAGGGACCTTCCAGAAAAGAGAATGCTCATGCCACTCGAGGAGGAGGGGGCTGTAGAGATGGCAGCGTCTCTCTGCAGCTCATTTGATAGCTAAGGGAGCTGGCCCAACGTCACACAGGCAGTAATGAGTGAGGCTAGGGCCAGGATGCAAAATTACTGATCCCCAGGGCACTGGGACTGCAGCAAACTGCCCTCTCCTCCTCTCTCTTTTCCTCCTGTCTCATCCCCTTCCACCTTGTCTGCTCCATCTTGTTCCCAGCCTCTTAACACTTCAGCCCTGTGCCACCACTGCAAAGACACTGCCGCACCACTGACACCCCAGGCTCCTGGGTCACCACCATGCATTTTGCCTACCCCTGCTTGGGGCTGAGGGACTTGCTGGCTTCTGACCAAAGCACTCTCTATGGTTTCAAGCAGAATCTGGGAGCTGCAGTATTAATACCAGGGAGGGCCTGCACGAGCCCAGGATTCCCGAGCCTCTGCAGAAGCACTGGGGATTCATTGTACTCCCAGGCTCGCTCTTGTCCCAGGAGAACGAGAGCCTGATTCCCAGATTCCAGACCCTATTCCCTGAGTCGAGAACATTCCTGAAGCCCCTGGACTGTGCGTGGCTTTCATTTGACAATCTCGAACACAGACTTTCGACTTTATGCTCTCTGATCCCCTTCTGCCACAGCTCCTCCGGCTTGCCCACCTCCCCCAGACAAGATCATTCCCGTCTTTTGAGTCACTCTCATATCTGACATTACCTTGACTCTCATACCCAGCACACTGTATCGCAATGACCTGCTTATTTCTCTGTTTCTTAGCCCTTCCAGGGAGCACCTTCAGGGCAGAATCTGTGTCCAGCACCTAAGGAGCTGGCGCTGAGAAGAAGCGGGCACTGAGAAGGTCCTCAATCATTGTCGGTTAGAGGGGATCTGGCCACCTGGGATCCAGCTCTGTGGTGCAAATGGGAAGAAGGGAGGTAGAGTCAGGTTTCCCATTCCCAAACCTCCCAACCCCATCTCCCACCCCCTACCCTCAGTTGGGGCCTAAGGTGACAAGGGGCTGCTGCTCATACCTTGCTATGTCACAATTTTCTAACTAACCAGAGCCTGTCCGCCCAGGTGAATGTGTGGGAGGGAGAACAGCCGGAGTAAGGAGGCCCTCGGAGCATTCCTGACCAGCCAGGGATGCTGGCGGGACGGATCCTCCACCAGAGCGTTTTTGTAGGGTGTGTTCTGTGGAACGCTGGACCTGTGATGTGCTCTGGGAATAAAAGGTTCAGAGGTTGGCTTTTGAGAAATGCCGCTTCCTACAAACCTATCTGTCCCTGTTGTAGCTTCACAGTACACTCTGGTGTGTTCGGACTCTGAGCGACCCTGCGGCAGGAAATGTGAATTGTAAAACAGTAAAAACAAAACATTAACAGCGGGGGACATTCCTCTGCTGACCCCAAAGTGCAGCAGGTGCGGGAGAGGGAGGGGCGGGCTCTCCTGTCTGCACAGGGCTGGGGGAGTCGTCTCCACCTTGGGGCTCGCAGACAGGGCTTCTCGTGCCAACGCTGCACCTCGTGTTCTCCCACCCATCTGTGCTCAGGCATCCCTTCCCTGTCCTCTGGATTTTGTTTTGGCCTATTTGCAATTTCTTAAAAAAAAAAAAAAAAAAAAAAAATCTAATAAATAGTTGGAACCTGAAAGAGAGCTGGCCAATGAAACGCCGCGTTGGGGCATTACCGCATCGGTGAGGCCGCCCATTGGCTGGCGTGCCCTGAGGCGATGACTGCGTTTCCCCGGCACCGCCCCGCGCAGGTGCCCACGCCTCCCGGGCTTTGGGGGAGTACCCGGGAAGCGTCGGGGGGTCGCGTGCCCTTGGCCGGAGGCCTGGTCGCCCCCTGGCCCTGCCGTCCTCGGCTTGGCCGTTGCTGCCCGCGCGCCTGTAGCGGAGCGAGCCTGCCTCCAGGGCAGCCTCACTGCCTGGATCCTGGGCAGGAGACCTCCCAGGTAATAACCGTGATCACGGTGTTGATGCTCACTCTGGGGCAAGAGTGCTCACGTGTTCTTGTACTTGGGCGGAGTAGCCCTCTTTCAAAGTCAGCCCCGGTCCCCTTGCACTCTGCAGCCCTCTCTGCTGGACCCTGCCCGCGTTAATCTCCCGCATTTTAACTTCTAAAATGTTCATTGTCAGCACCCTTCATTTGGTATTTGTAGCAGATACCATCCCCTGGTGCAGCGCCATGTCCATTCTACCATGATATAAACCCTCCTGATTTTTAGCTGGGTGCATGGCTTCTGGAATCAAGACTATGTTCCCAATTCCCTTGCAACTAGATGTGACTAAGTTCAGGCCAATGGGATGGTCATGTTCTACTTCCAGGAACTGTCCCTAAAATAAAGGAATGTGTCTTTTTAGGTCACTTCCTCTCTCCAGCTGTCTGGAATGGAGCCACCATGTCTGGGGCTCAAGCAGCCAGCTCTGACCCAGAAGTAACACATTATGTATTGTGGAGCTGCAGGATGGAGTAGCCTGGGTCTGATGGTTCTGTTAGACAAGGCTAGCCAAAGAAGCAGGACCAACAGGAAATACATATGTTTACATATGTATGTGTTATGTATATGCTATGTATACACACACACACACACACACACAGAGGGTGTGTGTGTTTGTGTGTTAAGAAAGTGGCTCATGTGATTGTGGGACTGGCGAGTTCAAAATCTGCAGACCCAGAGAAGAGCTGATGTTGCAGCTCAAGTTTGAAGGCAATTTGGGGGCAGAATTCCCACTTCTTCAGGGGAGGTCAGTCTTTTCTCTTAAAGCCTTTTACTGATTGAATGAGGACCACCCACATTATGAAGGGTCATCTGCTTTACTCAAAGTTTACTGATTTAAATGTTAATCACATACAAAAAAAGTCTTCACAGCAACATGTAGATTAGTGATTGAGCAAAATCTGGTTGCCATGGCTGTTATGGACTAAGTTTTGTCTTCCCCAAATTCACAAGTTGAAGTCTGAACCCCTGATAACTCAGAATATGACTGCATTTGGAGATAGGGTTGTAAAAGAGGAATTAAGTGGGCCAGGTGTGGTGGCTCACGCCTGTAATCCCAGCACTTTGGAAGGCTGAGGTGGGCAGATCACGAGGTCAAGAGATCGAGACCATCCTGGCCAACGTGGTGAAACCCTGTCTCTACTAAAAGATACAAAAAATTAGCCGGGCATGGTGGTACGTGCCTGAAATCCCAGCTACTTGGAGGCTGAGGCAGGAGAATCACTTGAACTGGGGAGGTGGAGGTTGCAGTGAGCTGAGATCGCTCCCCTGTACTCCAGCCTGGCAACAGAGTGAGACTCCGTTTCAAAACAAAACAAAGCAAAACAAAAAAACCCCAAAAGAATTAAGTTAAAACGAGGCTTTTGGGGTGGGCCCAAATCCAAGCTGACTTGTGTCCCTGTAGAAAAGATTAGGACACACAGAGGGACACTGGGATGCATGTGCACAAAAGGACGACCATGTGATGGAAGGGGAAGCAAGAAGGTGGCAAGCCCAGAAGAGAGGCCTTTGGGAACACTAACCCTGCTGGCACCTTGATCTTGGATTTCCAGCCTCCAGGACTGTGAGAAAATAAATTTCTGTTGTGTAAGCCACCAACAGTCTGTGGTATTTTCTGTGGCAGCCATAGCAAATGAACACACATGACCTTGCCAAGCTGACATGTAAAATGAACCATCACAATGGTGCTTATTTAACAAGACTGCATGTACTTCAGAGGCAGGCACAATGCATTCATCTCTGAAAATTATGTGTTTTTCATACAATGCTAAAGAGTTTCGGCTTTAAAACCATCAATGCTAGTGGGTATTGAAGGTGGTAAGCAGGGAGTGCCAAGGTCAAATTTAGATTTTAGAAAAATCTCTGAAACCAGTGATGGGTAGAGGAGAGTGAGATTGCTATCAGAGAGACCGGTTAAAGGTTGATGAATAAAGACAGGTAGAAGATAGGCACAAAGGGACAGTGATGGTGGGAAGAGGAGAACTGAACAGCACGTTGGCAGGAGGAATAAGGAAGAGGGAAAACCTAGGGAGAATCCCAAGTGTCTAGTCTGAGAGGCTTAGGGGGATGCTGATGTCACCAACCAAAGTAGAGAATGCAGGCGATTTCCCCTTTTGTGGTGGTGAGCCTGGTGCAGCATCAAACAATTCATTTGCTTTTAGGCATGTTGAGTTTTATCTGCCTTTGGGACATCTGCATAGTGATTCCAACAAGCAGTTTGATATGCTAGCATGGAGCTCAAGTCTGGTTAGAATCCAGATTTCTATGTCTGTTTCCATTCAGCAATTAAATTTCCAAGAGCAGTGAACCTTCCCACCATGCTTGCGGGCCTCAGTCCCAGATCTTCCAAACACGCATGACGATTTGCTTTTGTTTTCCCTTTTGGTCATTGCTATCCAATAAGATCAATTTCAGAAAGGATGTAAGCGCCATTGAGGACCCCCTGCTGCACGATGAAGACCCAATTGTAATTCATAACAAACGTGAATCATATTCTACTGTTCTGGGGGTCTGTTTTTTTTTTTAATTTAGAATCTTTGAATCTCTCCTCCAAAGACTTAAAACTAGCTTGAATGTTAGAAGGAGCTGTCTCTGGGCTGTATGGAGAAGTGTGGCTGCTATTTGAGAGCAGATTCTTGTGGAAAAAACATTTTTCCCCCAAGGAATTTTCTTCCGTGAGTCTAAACCCATCCTGGCTCAGGGCCCTCCCAGTCTCCCGCACTGAGAAGGCAGAGAGGGAGAGAGCAAGGAGGGGTGGTCTGGAGTTTTAGGATCTGCATTTGAATCTCTCCTGTGGATTTGCGACCCTGGGCAAGTCTCTGTCAATCTCTCGTTCCTGAGCACCTGGTCTATGCCAGGTCCCAGAGCTTTCTGGGTTCTATCTGGGCCTCAGCATCCACATTGGACAAAAAGGGTCAATATTTCTGCCATGCAGGGTTATTATGACAAACGCAATGAAATAATCAAGGTGGAAGGGCCTCTCACAGTGCCTACCTCAGAGTGGAAAGTCAATAAATACTAGGTCATTCTGTGCCTGAAAATCTCACCTCTAATTATTCTCTTTCCCTTCCCAATTATACAAAACAGCAGCAGCAGTAACAGCAACCGCAAAATGCACTCCAAGGTACTTCTAACCATTTCTTGCTGGGGGAATGTTTGCATCCTTGGTTAGTTAAAAATTTTGTGTTCCTCCCATGTCAGAAGCCCCTGGATCTTGTGTGAAGCTGTACATTCCTTGATTCGTTTGTTTCTGTCCTTCTGTGGCTTGTTCCAAAGGGCTTTGCTGCTGCCTTCATCTGGGGAAATTCGCACGCGAATGCAGTGGTATCTCATCCCAATCTATTAGGTGTGACAGCTACTGGCGAGAAATAGATTTGTGTTTAACTCTTTGTTGCCCAACAAGGACCTCTATCACCCAAGGGAAAACAGCCGTCTATCTATGAAGCTGTGATCTCCCCTGCAAGCAAGAGAGCTCAATTGCCGGGAGGTCTTTGCTTTTTCTGGCTTCCAGAGAATGCAGAAATCTCAGGGAGCCGCTATTGGGCTCCTTCCCCATAGGAGGTTGGGCCAGGCAACAGAACAAACCTCCTGAGGCACTTCTACCTGGGAATGCCCTCCTGAGGCCGGTGGCAGCCCTCTGATGAAGACGCTATAGTATTTATTTTTTGCAAATGTTGGTGATCATCTAGTCTACATCTCTGCTTAGCGAACCTTTGTGAACTGGAGGCCAAACGTTCTCATCCTGTGTTGGTAGAACCACGTAGGCTGGTTCCAGGCTGTTTTCTGTGCAACCCTCAACATGACAATAATAACGATGATGATGCTAATGATGATTGTAAAATCTGCAGTGGTTTCCATTTATTGCCCTATTTGGCTTGTAAGACTTGGCAGATCACAATGACACTCTCTCTCTCTCTCTTTTTCTCTCGCTCTCTCTCTCTTTACTGTGTGCCAGGGACTGGACAAAGCACTTTGCATGCATTATAACACTTTCCTTAACGATCCTGTAGCAGGCAGTAGTAGCATCCCCGCTTTATAACTAAGGAAGCTAGAGTTCAAAAAGGTGAAGAACTTGCCTTGAAGTTCAAGGTCATATAGCCCAAAGTGGCAGAATCAGACCTGTACCCAAGTCTATCTGCACAAAGCTGGCCCTTCTACCCTGTACAACTCGGTGTCTTTCCAGTGCGCTGTGACTCTCGGTGGTGGAACCAGCCTTGTCAATTGCTGTCTGCCATATCCAGTCTGACCTGGCTGCCTGGGCATTCTCCCACCCCACAGGCAGCAGTGGCTCTGGCTGCCAGGGCTCCAGGGTGTGGGCAGCGGATGGGAGGGAGGGGAGGCCAGCTGTGCAGTTCTGCCGAGCTGGGACAGAGCTGGGAGGCAGGGTGCCTATTGATTGACTGAAATTGGATTTGTTGACACAAACTGCCAGCATTTCACAGTGATGAAAGGATAGCCCACCAGCCTCATAACAAGCAGAGATTTCCCTGAGGGCCACCAGAGCTGCTGGTGTGGCTCTTTTGTGAGGAGAAGAAAGCAATTAGGAGGACGGGTGAGGTTATTAGGTCTTATTGCTTCCCTCAGCTCCTGCACACAGCGAGTGCTGCGCGGTGTGGGATTTCAGGCTCCTGTCCTACGTGCTGCGGATTCTGTTTGCGCCTCTTCCACTGCGTAAAGCCAGTTGGGGGACAAACAGCTCATGTACGCGGACTCCAAGCGTATGGAGAATGCACACATAGATTTAGGGCACCAAAAGAAACCAGCAGGTGGAACCAGCTTTAGCAGACTTTAAAAATAACAAGATCATTGGAGTATAAATACAAATCCATGAATGCACGAGGCACACCCATCTCTCTCTCCCTTGCTTTCTCCATCCCTTTTTATGTTTTGTCACATTAAAAATATTTAGACTGGTTTGGTTTAAAAGGTTTATTCAGGTAAGTTGGCCAACTACACATGTCTACAGATGGGCAGGGGAGGAAGAGGAGAGGAGGGTATGTTCTGTCAGGATGGCACTGGTTTAGCAAGTGTTTATCGAAATCTGGAATATGCACAGCAGTAGGGGTGGGTGTATGAGGGGGAGAGGTAAGAAAATATCAGGTATAATGTCACCTTATATTGTATAAGTGGGTTTTTGTGGCAAAATATACATAACCTAAAATTTACCATTTAACCATTTTAAGGGCATAGTTCAAGTACATTAAGTACTTTCACATTATGTATGGCATAGCCGTCACCACCATCCACACCACCCATCTTCAGAACATTTTCATCTTCCCCACTGAAACTCTGCCCTCATGACACAATAACTCTCCATTCCCCCCTGTTCCCAGCTCCCGGCAACCAACATTCTCCTTTCTGTCTCTATGAATTTCACTACTTCAGGTGCCTCATATAAGTGAAATCATGGAGTATTTGTCCTTTTGTGACTGGCTTATTTCACTGGGCATAATGTTCTCAAGGGCCATCCTTGTGGTAGTATATGTTGGAATTTCCTTCCCTTTAAAGGCGTAATAATATTACGTTCTACAGCTAGGCCACATTTTGTTTATTCATCATCCATTGATGAACATTTGGGTTGCTTCCATCTTTTGGCTATTGCGACTACTGCTACTATGAACACGAGTGTACAAGGATCTGCCTGAGATCCTGCTTTCAGTTTCGGGAGGTATATTTCCAGAAGTGGGATTGCTGGACCATACAGTAATTCTATGTTTAGTTTTTCTGAGGAATTGCTATAACTTTTTTTCTATAGTGGCTTCATCATTTTACTATTTTACATACCCACCAGCAATGTGAAAGTGTTCCAATTTCTCCATGTCCTTGTCCACACTTGTTATTTTCTGGGTTTTCTTTCTGGTTCTCTCTCTCTCTCTTTTTTTCCATTACAGTCATTCTAATGAGTGTGAAGAGGTATCTCATTGTAGTTTTCATTTGGATTTCCCTAATGATTATGATGTTGAGCATCTTTTCATGTGCTTATTGGCCATTTGTATATCATCTTTGGAGAGATGTCTATTCAAGTTCTTTGCCCATTTTTAATTGAGTTGTTTGTTTTTTATTGTTATGTTGCTTTATTTTTATTTTTATAATGGTTAGGATTAGAGTTGTGGATTTACCCCATTTTGTGGAGAAAATGAAGGTCATAGAAGTTCAGGAACTTGCCCGATGTCTCCCAGTTGGGTGGAACTGAAGTGCAGCCTTTTGGTTTCTTATCCTGCCTTTCTCCCTTGCTCATGCCGTCTACTCCAAGATGGCGAGATGTGGTTCACACCTTCTCAGACTTCACATTTCACTTAGGAACAATACAGGAGAACGTAAAAGATGTGTCAAATGTAGGTCACAGAGAATGAATTTTATGGACATTCAGAAAAAGGGGCCTGATGTCTGGGTCATTTGGGAAGATTCTGTGACAAAGGGGAACCAGATGTGAACATTTGAAAAATAGTGTGATAGCAGCTAACATCAAACTCAATGGGAAAAAACCGAAAGCTTTCCCCCTAAGATCTGGCACAAGGCAAGGATGTCTATGCTCACCACTTCTATTCAACATAGTGCTGGAAGTCATAGCCAGAACAATGAGACAAGAAAAAGAAAGACATCCAAGTTGGAAAGGAAGAAGTAAAATTATCTGTATTTGAGAATGATATGGTTATATACATAGAAACCCCTAAAGACTCAACCAAAAACTGTTAGAGCTAATAAATACATTCAGTAAAGTTGCAGGATACAAAATCAATATATGCAAATCAGGTACATTTCTATACACAAACATTTAACTATCTGACAAGGAAATCAATAGAATAATCCCATTCGCAATAGCAACAAAAAGAAGAGAATACTTAAAAATAAATTTAGCCAAAGAGATGAAACACTTGTACACTGAGAATTATAACAATGATGAGGGAAGTTAAAGAAGATACAGATAAGTGGAAAGATATCCATGTTGACTGAAATAATTAATATTGTTAAAATGTCTAAACTACCCAAACTGATTTACAGATGCAAAGCAATCCCTACCAAAGTCCCAATGATGTCCTTTACAGAAATAGAAAAATCTACCCTAAAATTCATATGTGGCCAGGTACAGTGGCTCTCACCTCTAATTCCAGCACTTTGGGAGGGCAAGGTGGGTGGATCACTTGCGGTCAGGACTTCAAGACCAGCCTGGCACACATGGTAAAACCCCACCTCTACTAAAAATAGAAAAGTTAGCCAGGCATGGTGGCAGGTGCCTATAATTCCAACTACTCGGGAGGGTGAGGCAGGAGAATTGCTTGACCCTGGAGGCAGAGGTTGCTGTGAGCTGAGATTGC